>NC_056527.1:27694491-27748402 GCF_019175285.1 Sceloporus undulatus | reverse complement strand
CCTTTATTTATAAAGCGTTGTAAATTTACACTTCTACAATCCTGTCATATACATACAGAAAATTTGTCACACATATCCCTTCCACAAACAAGTACAGAGTTGATTTTTGCAGCTAGTACATTTCCTTTGGGCAATGATCACAAAAATGCATCTCATCTGCCAAAGCCCAATAATTTCTGCCAAACAAAAGCATCCAGACTTTACAAATCTGAAAACTTCCCAAATCTTGACTTTTCCATAGAAGGAAATCCTGCCCATCATTTACCAAACATTACAATCAAGTACACCATGTTACAAAGATATCATTTTCACATTCTGGATGTTGCAATATCCCAAATAAAACCATTTAGCTATTTAAAATACTTTTCTTATTTAAATACTGTGCTTATTTTAAGGACTTATGTTTACCCTTGAAGGCAAGCACGCACACCACTGGTAGATTATAGTGAAGATTTCTCAGTTGTTTTCATTCTTAAAAATCAAAACCAGCACATACAATCTCCACAATAACAACAGTGTGGATAAATCTTCTGGGAGTTTTAAACAGTACACTATTGTTTGGTTTTAACATAATATTCTAAACACTTTACTCAAAATAATTTAAAAAACAACAACAACACTAAAGGAACCAAAATTTATACAGATTTCTCTGACACTTAAGCCTAATTAAAGGCTTAGGTAGTCAATAAAATCTGTATGAATTTTGCAAAAGCCTAGGATAATGGGAACCAAGAAGTAGTAAAATATTCAACATTCTTAACGTCCAGCCTAGCATCAGTCAAATGTATTTTGAAATACAGTACTGAAGTTTAATTCACATACTCATTTATACTTCTATAATACAGCACTTACTTTGGAAAACACTACATTCTGAAAACCTAAGTTTGAAAACCCCCAAACAGAGAAGTCAGTAGTTCAGTTTTAGAATTATCGTAATTACTTAATTAGGTCCATGAACCAAAGGAGGTTCTAGACTTGGGTTGTTTCCTCCCAGATATAGCCCTTTCTACTCTGTGTTTCATGGCAAATTTCTTATGAAGCATAGGAGATACTTCCTTAAAAAAAAGTTGGGGCACTTTCGGCAATTAAGGCAGCCCTCAGAGGGTCCAAGGGGAACAAAATGGGGCCTACAACTCACCAGTTTTCTAACCCTGCCTTGAAATAATTCTGTAAGATGGAATTCTTTTATACTGCACATTCTGTGATATGAATAAGGCTATACACAGCAGTGATATAAATAAGAGCCCAAGAACACTAATTAATGGATGGCCTATTCCATAGTAGCAAACAAGTTTTTACCTGTATCCCCAGACCAGATGATCAGCACTGTCATAAAGGACAGTATTTATTACAACTTCAAGAAGAGAGCCAGTGTGTTGTAGTGGTTTGAGCACTGGACTATGACTCTGGAAACAAGAGCTTGAATCCCACAGTCATGGAAAATCACTGGGTGACCTTGGGCAAGTAACACACTCTCAACCTCAAAAGAAGGCAAAGGCACACACACACACACACCCTGAACAAATCTTATCAAGAAAACCCTGTGATAGGGTCACCTTAGCATTGCCCTAAGTCAAAAATGACTTGAAGGCACACAAGTAGAACAGTAGCATTGGTAACTCATTCTCAAGCATCTCTGGCCTCGACTGATTATTATGAAGAGGAAATACAATCACAGAATCATAGAGTTGGAAGAGACCACCGGGGCCATCGAGTCCAACCCCCTGCCATGCAGGAAATCACAATCAAAGCATCCCCGACAGATGGCCATCCAGCCTCTGCTTGAAGACCTCCAAGGAAGGAGACTCCACTACACTCTGAGGGAGTTTGTTCCACTGTCGAATAGCCCTTACTGTCAGGAGGTTCCTCCTAATGTTGAGGTGGAATCTCTTTTCCTGCAGTTTGCATCCATTGCTTCGGGTCCTAGTCTCTGGAGCAGCAGAAAACAAGCTTGCTCCCTCCTCAATATGACATTCCTTCAAATATTTGAACAGGGCTATCATATCACCTCTTAATCTTCTCTTCTCCAGGCTAAACATCCCCAGCTTCCTAAGTCGTTCCTCGTAGGGCATGGTTTCCAGACCTTTCACCATTTTAGTCACCCTCCTTTGGACACGCTCCAGTTTCTCAATGTCCTTTTTTAATTGTGGCGCCCAGAACTGGACACAATATTCCAGGTGGGGCCTGACCAGAGCAGAATATAGTGGCACTATGACTTCTCTTGATCTAGACACTATACTTCTATTGATGCAGCCTAAAATCGCATTGGCCTTGTTAGCTGCCGCATTGCACTGTTGACTCATGTTCAACTTGTGGTCTACTTGGACTCCTAGATCCCTTTCACATGTAGTTTCATTCAGCCAGGTGTCCTCCATCCTATATTTGTGCTTTTCGTTTTTCCGCCCTAAGTGCAGTACCTTACATTTCTCTGTGTTGAATTTCATTTTGTTAGCTATGGCCCAGTTTTCTAGTCTGTTCAGGTCATTTTGAATCTTGATCCTGTCCTCTGGAGTATTAGCTACTCCCGCTAATTTGGTGTCATCTGCAAATTTGATAAGTAAGCCCCCAATTTTTTCCTCCAAGTCATTGATAAAGATGTTGAATAGCACTGGGCCCAGGACAGAGCCCTGTGGGACCCCACTGGTCACTTCTTTCCAGGATGAAAAGGAGCCATTGTTGAGCACTCTTTGGCTTCGGCCAGTCAACCAATTACAAATCCATGTAACAGTTACTTTGTCTAGCCCACATTTTACAAGCTTGTTTGCAAGAATATCATGGGGAACTTTGTCAAAGGCCTTACTGAAGTCAAGATATACTACATCCACAGCACTCCCTTCATCTAACAAGTTGGTAATTTTATCAAAAAAAAGAGATCAGGTTTGTCTGGCATGATTTCTTTTTCTGAAACCCGTGTTGACTTTTTGTGATTATGGAATTGCTTTCTAGATGTTCACAGACTTTTTGTTTAATTATCTGCTCGAGAATCTTTCCTGGTATCTATGTCAGACTAACTGGACGATAATTGTTGGGATCCTCTTTTTTCCCTTTTTTGAAGATGGGGACAATGTTTGCCCTCCTCCAGTCTGCTGGCACTTCTCCTCTTCTCCAGGACTTCTCAAAGATTATTGCCAATGGCTCTGATACAGTATTACATTTGTCAGTTCTTTTAATACCCTTGGATGTAGTTCATCTGGTCCTGGAAACTTATATTCGTTTAGATTGAACAGGTATTCCTGTACTATCTCTTTACTTATTCTGTGCTGAAATTCCTCTTTTCTGTCCTCTGCTCCATTATTGTCAGGTTGAGTTCCCTTTGCCTTTTCTGAGAAGACTGAGGCAAAGAAAGTGTTGAGTAATTCTGCCTTTTCTCTGTCCTCTGTTAGCATTTTGCCATCTTCTGCACGCAGTGGCCCTACCGTTTCCTTCTTCCTCCTTTTGCTGCAGACATATCCAAAAAAACCCTTTCTGTTGTTCTAAACCTCTCTAGCAAGCCTGAGTTCATTCTGTGCTTTGGCTTTTCTGACTTTACCCCTACACAGGCTTGCTATTTGTTTGAATTCCTCTTTGGTGATTTCCCCATTTTTCCATTTCTTATACATGTCCCTTTTTAATTTTAGCTCAGTTGAAAGTTCTTTAGTCATCCATCCTGGTTTCTTGAGACATCTCCCATTTTTCTTCCTCATTGGAACTGTTTGAAATTGTGCCTTCAGTATCTCCCTTTTTAGAAACTCCCATCCATCTTGAACTCCCTTCTCTTTTAATATTGTTGACCATGGGATCACACTCAGTATTTCTTTAAGTTTACTAAAATCGGCTTTCCTAAAGTCTAGAATGCGTGTCTGACTCTGCCTGGCTTCTCCTTTCCATTGTATAACAAACTCCAGGAGAACATGGTCACTTCCACCTAAGGATCCCACCACTTGCACCCTACAAGTTAAGTTGAATATGATATTATGATGTTTGATGTATAAACATTTCTTCTCTGAAAGCCACCACTCTGATTTTGGTATATGCTAGTATATTTGCACATTTTGTGTTGGAAAAAAAAAGCAGCAGGCAGAACCAGTGAATCAGTAAACCTTCTAAAATTAAAACTAATGTTTTGGAGTGTTTTTAAACTATTCTAAATTACAAGCATTATTCTTTATATAAGCTTATTTATCTGAACACAAGGAGACAACTTCTTGCCACTTCAAAGAGTATGACATAATTTGCAAGAGTTTTAAGTGAACTGTAAAGAATGAAATTGGATGCTGTATACAAGGCTACATGCAGTGTAGGTGGGCAGTCAACAGCTGTCACATGCATTAGTATATGCATGATGATCAAATAGCTAACAGCAGACAAAAAGATTTCAGTAAAATTTTGTCATCCATGTAATTATGTCAGTGTCCATAAAGCTTTATTTCTATTAGACATATGTTTAGACAGTTAAAAGGTCATCTGGAAAACATGGAAAAGGCTACAGTAAAGCGAGTAGCTATAGAAAAAAGCTTTTTTCCCAACTGAGTAAGTAATCTCGCTGAGTAAGTAATTTTGTAATCCCACTTCGATCCACCTGGGAGAAGCAGGAAAATATAAATAAAATTTATTATTATTAGTATTAGTGAGAATTCGGGAAGGTCATTTGATATTTGTTAAAAGTTGTGGAAACTTTTACTACATTAGACTCTGTTACATATCAATACTCATATTGGCTGCTTCAGTGGATGGTATTTATTAAAGGGAGAGAGCCACAATGTAAACATGGAAGCACACAGTTCTTTTGAGCCTAATCAGAGAGTAATATACTTGCAGAAAATCAAGAGCACTTCCATATCTAATGAATACATTCTAAAGAAGGCCACATCACATGTTCCCTTACCCCCACTTTCTGTTTCTTATTGTGTGCCTTGGCTGGTGGTGAGGGATGATAGGAACGGTAGTTCATCACAACCGGGGGGGGGGGGGCATAGGTTTCCCACCTCTACTCTAGCGCAACATGAACCAATTACTTCTTGCTTAATATTTGCATCACTTATTAATACCATCTTCAATTCCCTAATGTCTTTCTCACCCTGATACATGCACATACCCTGCCCCAGTACTGTTCTTCATGCTTTTCAACTATTCACTCTCAGTTGTCTTTAAAGAAAATCCATCTAGGTAATGTAGTCTCACACTCATTCTGTAATTCATTAGATTAAGAGGCTGAATGAGTCCAATCAAGATGTAAACAATGTTGAAGAAATAAATTCCAGCACTTCTGCTCACCAAAGACAAATGCAATACAAGCAGCAGGCCTATCCTTTGTTATGATTAGGCATACTGGAATCAGTTGAAGAACAATCCATTACAACATATGATACATGACTTCGCAAAAATATCCATGTATGGTGAAAGTTTTGGTAAGGTGGAACAATAAAGGATCTTTAGGATTTGACTCCTCGTTATACAGAAGAACTAGTAAATTCTAAAGATGAGGTTGAAATGTATTCAGCCTTAGTTAGTAGTTTAAAAACATTAGTTTAGAAATTCAGTAATTTAGAGAACTTTGTTTCATAAAGTTTGAAGTATTAATAAAATGTTTTAAAACTCTCTGTACCAGTTTGTAAAGATCTGGACTAGAAGATTTAAATAGGATTTGACCTTAAGTGATGAAATAAAAAGAAAGGAATCCTACCTTGGCAAAGAAGACTGTGAGATGAGTTTCGCTGCCAAGTATCCAAATAGGGAACTTTGGGGACTTCAAATAGGAGCCAACCTAAAATAAAAAAAATCCCCAAACTGATAAAATTAAGAATATTAGCAAGTTCACAATTGAGAATAGTACAATACTGTCTAATATGATAGCAGATTTTGTCTAATCAGATGCTTAGCACTGATGATACAAGTGACATGACTGTGCATGTGGTCCCTATAAGCTAGCAAATATTATTAAACATGAAATATTTCCCAGGCGATACCATACATCTTCCAAATACTGCAAAGGCTATGAAACACAATAAACAGTAATTCTAACCCATACCAGTACTGCTTGATGGCAGCTACCAATACAGCCAAGTCATGGATACATTTTTAATGTACAGTAGTATCTTACTTCATCATGGCATTTGCCCTTATCTCATTTGCACAAGCAAAAGCATAGAACAATACTACACCAGGAAGAATTTCAGGTAAAGCCTCAAACATATTGGATATAATCCTAGTCACTGCTGATAAGTGCATGGAGAATTCCCTAAGATATATGCAGCACCTATTCTACTGGGTTTCAGGAGCTTCTGGTTAGCTTTTGAATTATTCTAAGAAAGCGTTATTCCACTGGTAGTGTTTTTAGTTACTATTGCCATTTATTTTAGATACCTTTATGTTTTATATTATGGGCCTATTGGTTAGTGTGAAATGGATTCATTGACTCAACTGCTGAATGTAAGTCAACAGATAGAAAAATCCTATGGCTTTAATGAGGTTCCTCTAGTTGGGACTAACAATTGGATTCAGACCATAGCTAATGATAGCATGTTATGCATCTTCTGTTCTAATTATCGTGTGAGCCATATGGGAACAGATACCTCCAAAACAACCTAAACCTAAAAACAACCTAAAAGCAATGAAATAAAGATGTGCACACAGATAATAATAATAATAATAATTTGTTTTATTTATATACCGCTATTCCAAAGATCATAGTGGTGAACAGCAAGTAAGCTAATTAGCAAGATCGTGCATTTAACACCTTTTCACAGGACAAGGAGATAAGAAAGGGGACTTTACTGAGCCTATGTGTGTGCTGGGCCTAAATTAGATTCTTAGATTCTTACACCTTGAAAGGAGTGTGAAATACAAATATACCATTAGTAGATAATCAACTGTGAATAACTATATTTTTTCACTGTTCACACATAAACATATGCACATATTAACATTGAGTTTTATTTTTCGTTTAATATTTTTTAAAGTTTCAGAAATCATGATAAATGCCATAGTCTCCTTTGGTACCGAGACATAATAATAAAATGCCATAGAGCCTATAATACACACAAAACCTGTATTAAAGGAAACTACCAAATTCCAACAGTTTCTATACTTTTACATGAAGAACTTTTTAAAGCTTTACCTTACAGTATCTTAGAGATTCCATGAGGGTCAGAAAACCAACAGTTGCTTGTTTATGTATTCCGAGTAACTCTGAAAAGAAACAAGTCTCTTATATTAGGTCAATCAAAAAGCTTGATTTTTGCTTTTTCACCCCATTCCAACTTAAACTTAATACAGTCCATAGGTCTTTAGGTCACAAATTATGTAACAATGCAAATAAAATGTTGTTGTTGTTGTTATTTACACAGTAAATAATACAAACATACAAACAATAAAATGGATAAAGTAAACCTGCCCAGGGTGAACAATCTAAGAAATAATAGCATAATACATATAAATAATACAAAACGATACAGGAAAGGTTTCAATAAAGTAAAGCAGGCAACAAATTAAAAACATCAAACAACAAATAATAGTCACACAGTGTCTGGGAATGCTTCTCTCAGGATGGTCTTCAACTCAGTTTTGAAACTGGTCAAAGAAGTGATGACCCATGTTGGTGGGGGAAGGAGATTCCAGGAGCGAAGGGCAGCAAGTGAAAAGGGATGAATCTGGGACGGGGCAGTGACAATCCTAGGTTGAGACAGCAGACCTTGACTACTAGAACGGAGGGCACGAGTGGGAAGGTGAGGAGAAAGAAGGTTTGACAAATAAAGAGGGGCCAGCTCATGCAGGGCTTTAAAAGTCAACAACAGGAGCTTATACTGAATACCGGGGGGGGGGGGGGCAGTGAAGGGATGATAATAAAGGAGAGATATGGTTGGAGCAGTGGGCGGATGCAATAATGTGTGCAGCTGAACGCTGGACAGAAATTAAAGGACAGAGGTGAGAAAGAGGAAGCCCTGCCAGGAGGATGTTACAGAAATCAAGTCACCAGACCACTAGGGTCTGACCAGAATCTTGGCAGTAGAGGCCAACAGAAATGGTCAGATTTTGACAATATTGTATAAAAAGAATCTACATGCCTTAGCTGTGGTCTGGATATGAGGGATACACGACAGAGAAGAGTCAAAAATAAAACCAAGACTATGGGCTTCCTGGACTGGTCGAATAGAAATATCATCAACAGAAACAGAAAAGGAGTATTTAAGAGTAGACTTAGGTGGAAAAACGAGAAGCTCTGTTTTGGACATACTGAACTTCAAGCGTCGATGCTGCATCCACTGAGAGACAGCTGTAAGACAAGATGAAACTTGCTGTTCAAGACCCGGAGAAAGGTCAGGGATGGAAAGATACAGCTGAGTGTCATTGACGTACAAATGATAGGAAAAGCTAAAAGAACTAATGAGTTTACCTAGGGACAATGTGTAGAGAGAAAACAAAAGGGGAACCAAAACAGAGCCCTGAGGAACTCCAACAGATAAGAGAACAGAGGACGAGGTCTGACCACCCATGACCAGTGCAAAAGATCTATCTGACAAATAAGATCTAAACCAGTCAAGAACAGAGTCCGAGAACCCAAGGCCATTCATTCATTTGCTATGTTCTTAACAAAACAAATGAAAACAAATTTATGAATTTATAACAGTAACACTACTGAGAACTTTAAACCTTTCTAAGTGGGATTTGTCCTTTCCATATCCAATTTGTCCTCTGCACAGAAAATACAGTTAAGATGAACTGTAAGTTCTGCAAAGGGTGACTTGCAAAGAGGGCCTTTTAAGGACTGGACACACAGAGTTAGTGCAAATTCTTATGAATAACTCAAAAACATGCTGCTAACATACCAAAGAAATCAGATCAGAAATCTGTGTGCTTCACTGTAACAAACTCTTCAGCAATGCTTGCAAACTACCAATCAAATATGCTGTTCAGAGTGGTATTGTTATTTGTTTTGCATTTCACACAGAAGAGGTGTATATCACCTCAAAAAAGAAATGCACACATGAATGTTGTGTGATGAAAAAACCTGCTGGTATAAATCACTATAATAAGAATATTGTGCCATCACTTGTATGAGTTTTTATGATTGTCACATTCCATTTTTCTTTTAACAAAGTAGTTCTGACATGCCTCTCCATGACCCTGAAACATGTGTGGCCTCCCAGAAACTCTACCCATTTTCCCAGTTGTGCTTTCTTCACAGACCAAGACACTTGCCTCCCATGTTTCCTGGGGTCTGATGCTCCTGGTCTAGATTTCAGTCTTGTTATATCTTCACAGTTAGAAGAACTTCCTATCATCATAATCATTACCATCACCTTCATCCATTTATACAGTGCCATAACTGTACACAGCAGTTTACAAGTAAAAGACCAACCAAAAAATTCCTTGTATCCAGGCTGTTTTACAATCTAATTAATACATGTCACAAAAGGAAAAGGGGATGGCAGTGTGGGAGGCGATTAAATCCAACAGATACTGCCCCTTTTCTCCCTCTGTGGCTGGGGCATCAGCTGCTGGAATGGAGGGGAGGGCCGTTTACCTGCTTCTGGGCCTAGGCATGATGGAGCTGTGCTTCTCTCCCTCTGAGGCCAGGGGATTATCACAAACTTATACCTTATCACGAACTGATAGGGCCTTCCTGCGCCACCCCAGTCTTCATTCTAGTACTGATATACATGGCTGAAGGAGTATCCCATAGTTCAAATCTCTGTGGAACTGATGCCAAAAGAGTAACACTTCTTTAAATTTTTTGAAGGACTGTAGCTTGGCTGTAGAGCCACACACTTGGAATGCAAGTTTAACAGGTTCATACCCTGCCATTTACAGTCAGGGATGAGAAAGATTTCTCTTGAAAACAACAAAGAGATTCTGCCAGTAAGGACAGACAAGGCAACTTTTCCACCTTTTTACCAAAATTCTCTAAGGATTAAATAAGTTGGAGAAGGTCTGGGTAAGTGTAGAAGGTTTGTGAAAGTAGATGAAGGCATGAGTATGTATAGAAAGGGATGATAAAGAGAATGAACAGAATGAAGAGAGGTGATAGAAAGGGAGGGAGACAGATGAAGTCTACTACGTTCTTAAACCCACGTCACACTTGTTATTGATCCTTCTTTAAGAAAATGCCCCAATGTCCTAGTCCAATGCTCAAGCCACTACACTATGCTGGTCCTATGACAACAACTGTAATTTCCACAAAATCTGGAGGCTGGTAGGTTCCCAAAGATTGTTTTCGCATTCTTGTTTCATTAGCATTGTTAGCAAATTGTTAGAATAATCTCTGAAATGGGCTACTGCATTGTTTCCAATGGTGGTTTAGGGACAAATTACATATTACATGCAGAGGTGTGTCATCATGGACCAGTTGTCTTTGTTTTAAAAACAACAGTAAAGTGTTTGAAATTCACAGGGAAACAGTTTTGAAAATGCACTGATTTGGAGTGGTTGGCAGGAAAAAATGAAGTCTCCCCCTCCCCCCGTTGCTTTTTACGTTAAGAAGTAGCTATTTGGACTTCATTAGATAAACCTTTGCCCTTCAGGTGCCTTGCCGAAGAAATATGCTACTGTGTTATGTCTAGGCTGTATTTTATAGTGATCTCTTAATCAAAAGAATCAATATAGTGAGCTGTTCTTCCCTGTTCACTGTTTCACTAAGGTTTTTTTTTTTAAAAAATAAACCTACGCTTTTAAATTTTCAAGTTTTCCAAACATGATTAGTGGTTCACTTACAACCAAATGCTACATATGGTAATAGAGAAGACACAGACACTACCTCATGAAATGAAAAGTTACATGGAATCTGGATTATGAATGCTTTGCTGTTGTTTAGTGTTAACTGCCATCAAGACTTCAACTTATGGCAACCACATGAATGAGAGACCTCCAAGTCACCCTATCATCAACAGCCCTGCTCAGGTCTTCCAGACGCAGGGCTGTGGCTTGTTTGAGTCTATCCATCTGGAATGCGGTCTTCTTCTTTTCTCATGGCCTATTACCTAGCCAAGTATTATTGGTTTTTTAAAGAATGCTTTGTATACACTCACTGTTCATTCTGATAAAGGCGAAAACCTAAATCTCTCAATAAATTATATCAGCTTTCTCATGTATACATTGTCACAATCATTTGCAGCCTTATTTTAACATAATTCCCAATGAAAAGACAACACATTTACATGTTTATTCCACATTTACTACCACATGAACTTGTGAAGATTCTTCCATGCCTCCTAGATTTGGAGACTTTCCTCCCTTATTCTAACATCTTCAAATAGTCTCCTTCCTTAGAGTCTACTGCCATCTTGTGGCAATTTGAAAAACGTAAGTTTATTAGATTTATAAGCAGAACCTTCATTGGAAAAAATGGATCTCAGGGCAGAATTAGAATAAAATAATTATCCAATGCAATAAAACTGAGGGGAATAACTCATGAATCAGATAAAATGCCTGAACAAATAAGGATTTAATCTGGTGCTGAAAATAATTATTGGAGACAAGTAAAATTCTCTCCAGATAACACTACAGAGAAGATTCTCTCTTTCCCAAACCTCTCTTGAACACGAAATGAGGAGAAAGGTTTTACCTGAAGTAAGTTGTACTAGCACACAATACAGTATACTAGTAATAAGACAAAGTAGGCAAAACCCAAATCCTTATACGATATTGTGCTATAAAGAACATTTTAAGGGGCACTCTAATCTGTCATAAAATGGCATGGGAACCAACAGTTGGCTAGAACCTTCTAGCTACATGCAGAGGGAGAATTTGGGAATAAACCTAGAAATAAAAAGTACAAATATTCCCACAAGGATACAGCTTTAGGTTCAAAGAAATTCAAAACAATGGGGAACTCCGTTTACAAACTCTTATGCCACATTAAAGCAAGAAAACGGAAATGTACTTACTCATTCCTGAGCATTCCCTGTCTCCATCCCAGACGTTAGATACTGCATGCCCCGTCAACAGGAGATTAATTAAACTTTGGCTTAGGGCGAAGAAAAAAAATGAGACTTACAAATAATCAATGCTTTCATCTTTTTGTAGAAAGAGAGTCATGTGGCACCACAAGTAGTTTTTTAAAAGGATGGGAAGATACAGTAAACTGAACATACACTCCCTCAACTCCAGGAAGCTAGAACATGCTTTTAAGTGTATCTCACTAAGAGTATTTCAAATATAAATTAGCAATCTCACAAAGCCTGGTGATGAAATATAAAAACATGTGAGCTTCTCTACATATTTCTGTCAATTTCTTCTTAATGAACTCCTTATACTGTTGTATTTCTGAAAAACATTATTCAGAGAATAATCAATACTTTAAGTACAAAACTAAACAGAGCTCACCTTCCATGACCGTAAACCGGATCTATCAATGGCTCAGTTGAATCTTCTATTTCATTTTTAATATTTTCAATGCCCTAAAAACAGGAATATGTTCTGGTACATTTAATTGTACAATGACCAACCATACCAAAAAATATTTTCCCCTACAGGTGATGATATTTTACTAATGTGAACAGCCACCCTACAGAAACATACAGAACAATTTTAATGTGATTTAAATTGTTAAGCCATTTCCTATGTTTTTAGATTGTTTAAATTGTTCCTTACTATAATAAACTTTGAAAATGTTTAGAACTGGTCTCAACTGATTTTATCTGAATATAAGATCTTGTGGGAAGATAAGGGGGGAAATTTAAAAAAAATACTTAATAAAGAAATAATGACAGTTGCCTTCCATTTGACTAAAGATTATTCAGTCTGCTTTCAGTCTGAATTATACAACACAGTTTTGGCTGCCTTGATGGAGGACATTTGCTGGGAAATGGACAGATGGAGTATGACCCTGTTGGTTCTTCTAGGCCTAACATTGTCTATTCTTCTGGATCACCTTGTTGGATTGGGTCTTGGAGGCACTGCTTTACAGTGATCCTATTCTTTTCTTGAGGGGTGAGATCAGAAGCTGGTGCTACTGTGTTCACACTTTAATTGTTGGCCACTGGCCTGCGGAGTCTCTCCAGGCTTGCCTCTGTCCCCCATGAAGTCCAACATCTACATGAAACAGCTGGAATAGGTTCTCTGGAGATTTGGGGTTCAGTGTCATCAGAAGAAATCAACAATATTAGTAAAACATTGTTTTATTCCTCTAATACTTCATAGAGCATCAGCATGGTGTAGTAATTTGGGAGTTGGACTAAAATTCAAATTCTTGCTTGGCCATGGAAACCCCCTGGATGACCACACTCCCTAAGCCTCAGAGGAAGGCAAGGGAAGATCCTCCCCTGAACAAATCTGCCATGACAATCCCGTGATAGGTCAGATCACCATTAGTAAGAAGTAACTTGAAGGCACACAACAACAAAGTATTTCATAGTGTTCTCAGACATACAGTACTCATTCCCATTAAAAGAACTGAGAAAACGAAACTAAGATATCTTTGTACCTTCCTTCCATTCATCATAAATTCTTCCTATAATGAAATGTCTTACTTGCAAGGTATCTAAAACAGCTTTGGGGCTACAAGTTAAATAATTATTTTCCCACTAGCAAGGCTGAGGCACCATTGCCTAAAGTATGAAATACTTTAAAAGCATTTCAATCCCTCCCCCCCCCCCCCCCCCGCAAATTTAGTCAAGGGGATGTAAATCCAAACCAGATGGCACATACTTGTATTGCCAATCTAGCTACTGCAAATTAATTATCATTTTACAGATTCTAAAATGAAAATTCAACCATTTTGTATTTCCAGCCAATTTAAGAAATCAGTTTAAGCTAGCATATACTTTTCATGAACTTACCTTGGTCAGTATCACAGAATACAGAAAGAGCAGCACACCAAATTTGTTTGTCCAGACTGAATATTGATTCCAAACTGCCTCTTTGAAATCAGGAAAGCTTGTGAATGATTGCTTTCTGGAGATTAAAAAGAAGAGCCAATTAAATATTACTTTTACAGTAATTTCTATTTTTTAATGATTTAAGAATAAAATGAAGTATATTATAAGCTACTACAGTATTTTTGATTAACATATTTGAAACACAATGAGCAGTAGTTGTCCACTGGATAAAAACATTTATAGCACTAGTAGGATCAAAACAAAAGCATGTGCCAGAATTCTATAAGCCTGATTTAGGCATCTTACAGTGAAAAACACATGCCACGGTCAGTGAAAATGCACAGCTCTTTTAAATTACTAATACAATAAGTATAACTTTTATTTTTTTCTTTAAAAAGGCAAAACATGCAGTTAATAGCAATCCCTCCTGTGAATGATTTGTAATATATAGACCTAGTTTATTACAGGGATTATGAAGTACACTGGTGTCAGTTCAGACAATCAGGCACAGATAGCTGCATGCCTACTGTGGTGCTTACAAAATACCTTTCTCCATGCTTACCTCAGACATTTAATTGGTAGTGTAAATTCAGATACCCTTTTCCTCACTGTCCCTAACAGCTGAACAGTACTGAGAGTCTTCATTCAGAAGCCTATTACAACCCAAGTCAGTTAATAGTAAGTGCCATCACTGCTTGTTAGGCTTATGTATCTGTCCATCTCACAATCCCAAATTGTTTTTTCAGCGAGTGGGAAATAATAACTTGAGTGTAGAAATGTTTCTACAAAGAGATAACCGCTGTCCAATTATAGTGTTTGAATACAATTAATTTTTCTAAATGCAAGTTTCTGATTTTTAAAATTCAGAACCTCCTAAATTGAATGCTTAACTGTGAACATTTCAGGTCAATACTGAAACTAACAGGGGGGAAAAGGCCTTTATTAAAATCTCAAAGTAAGTATACACCTGGGTAACCATCATATTCATAATCTGATCTTTAAAGCAATGGCTTTCTTGAACTTATTTCTAAGTATGTTTTAACCTTGATGGTCAAGCTTGTGAAGATGAATCACATTATGCTTATGTCTTAAATAAATTGTTGTTTATTGTGACAACAAGATAGCATATTTTAAGTGTTCCAACATATTACTTACTGAATTAATGCATGAAATCGCTCAAAGCCAAGCTCTTCGACAGCCAAGGCAGCTATACACAAGAGACACTTTTCAGCACTACACATGGCAAAAAGTAACACAAGAAACACACAGCAAGCTAGAATACTTTCAAGCTTTTCATAACTTAACTCCAACCCAGACCTTTTTTTGGACCAGCTTCTACTTGTGCAAACCAATTTAATGTGACCCATCTAGGTCGCTATATACAGGTAACTGGATGCACAGGCAATTAAAATATTGCCAAGGCTAGCAAACAAATATAGGTCAATAACCCTGGAAACTTCCATGGTCTGTTCCGAATGAATTATGTCAACCACTGCAGAGAGATTACTAAACACAAGCACACTGAAACACACAGTTCTGCTGGTTGAGCAGATTTTCTGGAAGGATAACTGAGCAGTTATAAGTAGATAGATTTCAGAGCAAACCTAATGTAAGAAAGCTGTATTTTTATTCCATTTCTTAACTCATTTCTCATTTCTCTCAACAATTAAAAGCATATTAATTTTTAAGCAATATTTTTTCTTTTTTCTAAAGAAACTGTATTACTTAAGCATGTAATAGAGAAGCTAACAGCAGGAAAAAATACAGCATCTAGTGCCTTCCCAGGTTCAGATTTTATATCACCTTTTCCTCCTTTCTTAAAGAGAGCTTTTCCCATCATCTGACTGGGACCTGGCCAATCACTACTTTGTGCACAAAGTATAAATTGAATGGAATCAGCATGATTACTGAATTTAACAGATAGCAAGAATAATAAAATTTAAATGATTACCATAAAAATTTAGCTACATGCCAAAGAAATAAGTGCAGATGCACAGCCACTCTCATTAAAGCAAAATTCCAGTATTAACAACATAGGGGAAGAATTCACAACACTGCAGTTTCTGTGATTCAGATTATAATACAAGAATGACATCCTCTTAGAAATAGACCTTACCCTAGACTTCATAGCTAAAAGAACACTTTGAACTGTGCTAGTTATAATTATGAAAAACAGATCATCTGGGGGAATTATGACATAAAGAAATTGCTGAACCTGTGAACTTGCACCATTATAATAATGGATAGCAAACGTTATCAGTGTGCCCAACATCAAGCAGATGATACAACTAAACTTTGTATAATATATGGACCAATTACTATTGCCAGTTTCACAGACAAAGTTAAGCTAAATAGAATGCCAATAGAAATGTGAAGAGAGGAGCACAAACATTATTGAAATAAATATGAAATGGGACTTTTTAAGTGACAGTAGCACTGTTTATTTATTTGTTTGTTTAAATGAGTACAAAAAAAGTGAAACTTTTATTTTGTAAGTCCAATGTGTACAAAAACATGGTCTACCAAAGTAAATTCACTATTTAATTGAATAAAAAAGTAAAATGCAAAATCTTTACTGCAAAATCTACATCAATATCACAAACTTTTATGATTTTGCAGCTGTCAACACATGCATGGTTAGAAGTAGAATCCATCAGAAGGGTATTCCAGCCATTTCCTTTTTGCTACTTTTGTCCTATAGGATATGGCAGAGAAACCACAAGTCATAACAATGTGGTATATAAAAATAATTTTGGTTCCCATAATTTGTCAGAAGATTACAGCTAAAATGCAGAGACATATGTAAACAGAAAAAGTAAGCTGCCATTTCTCTTCCTGGCAGACACTCCTCCTACAGGCCTTCAACTCTGGGAGATATTGGTGGAACAGGGGGCTATAATCAAGACCAGAATTTAAAAGTATGTGTGGAATAGATTATGCAGTGCCAGGAATCAACTGAAATCCTTACCTTATGAAATGGACATAAGCATACCCCACTTTCTACCAAGGACTAAAATACAGGCTTTGCATTTATTGATTACTTTGGGGGGGCGGGGGTTGTTTAAAGTGACTTTCAGTATTACATCCCATTTTATGCTCAATGTCAGATTCTACACCAATTCTTTACAGTCATTCTGTGCATTTAAGCATTCAGATTAAGACTTTCAAAACCCAACTTTAACAGTGTGACAAGAAATATGTTATTGTTGAAGAGAGTGGCAAGGTAAACACAGGGAGCTGATACCAGACAGAATAATCTTGATTGTAGAAAATCCACCTCCCATTTTATATACTGTATATGAATAGATTTTACTACTAGAAGGGAAAGTAAGGCTGCAGTGCTGGCTGTGTCACAAATATTCCCTTCTGTGACCCAACATGGAGCAAGGAAGTCAGTGGCTTAAACTGTACAGGTACTCCCAACCAGAATAGACCCATACATTCAGTAGTTGAATGGTGAGTCATTTATGTAAATCTCATTGATTAAAAAAAAACTATACTAATGATTAACAACATGATTTAGGCCTATGTATGTAAATTTGCTTTTTTAACAAACTGCTATGCACATGCATATAACAAATAAAAGGGGATATTGTGACACAATATAGGGTACTATGCTACTTGGAAGACTTTAGAATAAGTTCAGTATTTGTTATTTTCCCCATACACAAAATATTGATTTTAGGCTTGCGTCTCTTACAGATAGAATCCTCTAACTATATCCTGAGGATGCACTTGGAGTAATCAACTAAACTTCACTTCTAGCCTTACAAGTTTAGCATCATTTCTTAGGAAACACAGATTAAACTGGGCTATAGGGAAAAACCAATTATAAAAAGACAGAGGCCTGTTACAGACTGCCAAAATAAAGCTGCTTCAGGTCTCTTTGGAGGTACGCTATTTAAATGATGCAGAGTCTGGAGGTCGCGCCAAAGCCACACTCCATTCCTAAGCACTGGCGTGCAGCTTTGGTGCAGCTTCCGGATTCTTAGGATGCATGCATCATTTAAACAGCATACCTCCAAAGAGACCCGAAGCAGCTTTATTTTGGCAGTCTGTAACAGGCCAGAGTGTTGCGAAACCTTAAGAGATCAGGTTTTATTATTTGGCACAAAAGGTTTTGCTAAACTTCAAGTACACTACAAGATGGTTCAATGAGTTAAGGCAAGCAAAATTTGCTTTAGTACCAGATGATATGCCCAGTGTAAGGATTCTAGTATTCTTCATCAAAACATGTAGGTACCCAGAAAATAAATTATTTTGTATACATTTTGATCACTAGGCAAGATAAGACTCCTAAAAGCTTTGTAGTCTTCTCAGCTCAACATTACATAGAACTGGTTTGTACTAATATTTATGAGACTCAGTTCTATACAGTGCATTTAGGACTGATGTGTTAAATGATACAAACAAATCTGGTGGAAATTTCTGAAATGGACACATTTTAATGTGAGAATATTCAGGGACTGTATCAGATCAATATGGTTTTATTTGTTGATTTTTAAAACTCAGCTCTACAGATATACTTAGAGCCTTATGTCTAAGGCACAATAATCAGGGTACTGTTCTTTATTGAACACATAGTCATATCATCAAAACTAACTTAAAGTGAAATACAAGCATACCTCGGTTAACAAAGTTGAACAAAGAAGCTCCTTTTTACAAATTCTTTTTATGCTCATCTCTCCAGCCACCCCCTTTTCTTCCTGTCTTCTGTCTGGCTGGAAGTTTTTAAAGCAACACTGGCACTGGAATGATAATGAAGGAGGACTGGAGAAAGATAGAAATTTGGTGCAGAGATGCAGCAGTATGTCTGCAGGATACAGTGCATTGTATGTTGAACTGGGGAAGAGCAGGATTTTGCTCTAGCCAATCCTACTGTAGCTCTGAGTGCCTGCCTACAACAGGTAGAATAAGCAGCAGCTGCCCTTAGAATCCCTTACCGAACAGCAAAATAGAGAGAAAAGGGGAGATTTGATAAACCTGTCATACTGGCTACCTCATCATGTTAAAAACAAACAAACAAATAAAAAACCATATATCACCTAAGCAAAGCCACCAAAATAGAAATCCTAAGAGTGGAGGCTAGTGGAAAAAAGTCACCCCTGGATATATTTTGGAAAAAGCTTTCAAGTGTTTTCTAGAAGATTCAAAATGTTTTTGTTTACCTATGCAAGGCTTAGGTAGTTTCCTATCACATCTGTTATATCGTCGTATTGTTAGTTCTGAATAATAAAGTTTGCTGAAACAAAGTACTCTTCCTTTTTTGTGGATTAAGAACCTATCCCTATTCTATCCGTTAACATCATAAATCCACCAAATAGTGATACCTTTATTGGATCAACGAAAATGCATAATATACATGTTGCAAGCTGCTGAAGCTCTACTGACTTCTTCATCAGGCAAGATGTTAAAAACTATATAAGAGAAAAAATTGAAGATGTTATGGGACTGCATTTTGCTATTTTTGTTCTCAGTTCAGATGGTATGGAGGGGCATTTCTTACAGGCTGGTACCTCCTCCTTCTGGCTATGTGGCTACTAGGAGATTCTCCAAGTCCAGGAAATTTAACAACCATTTGCAACACAAAAACATACTTCCTTTTCAATCCAATATGTCTCCATCTTTGTGAGGCCACAGGCTCCTTTGTTAGGTCATTATTTATTTTTTTATTATTTCCTTTGTTACTGCAAAGGAAGTATACTATTTGGTGGATTTTTGATGTTATTGGATTTGCTATATGGCCAACATGGCTACCCCTTGATGTTTTCTATTCGATCCATGATATTCCTGCCTGTGGAGCCAACTTTTCTTAATGTCCAGGAACTGTTAAAATATATTTCTAAATTGTATTGAAAATGTTCAGATGTGTCAATGGTTAACTAAGGTTTAAAATGGTTCCTGTTGCAGGCCAGAAAGCCTAGGCCTGGAAGAGCAAGTCTTCAAGGACATGTGCTGAGACATAATATAAACAAATGTATTATTGTTATGCTTCTGTGTAGCATGGTGACTTCATGGGAAAGAGGTGTGTCCACTTGGTGGGAAAGATGATCTTGTGAGAGAACAAAGACTGATGTCACATTCGAGCTTCTAGCATGGACTCTGAAAGAGAATAGATGTATAGTAGCCTGCTGTAAAGTGTAAATAGCAACAAAGTCAATAAACCCTCATTTGAGTGAAAATCTGTGTGGAAGTTACTTTGATACTGAGTAGCTGAGAAGACTGCATCTGTTCCAGTTGGTACCAGTCCAGAACCACCGGTAACAAGAGACATCAACCATCACAAAGATCTTTTTCTCTAACAGGAACATATCCAGTTTGTTAACTGAGGTATATCTGTATATATCTGAAAATCAGGAGGTACCCAAATCAAGCTGTTAAACATCAAGCACATATACAAAAGAATATACTAATAGTATGACAACAGTAGCTGGTAATTCAGCTCTGACTTTACCAGAAATTACCAATAAAGGTACTTTTGAGAAGACTCATTGGTTTCCCAATATATTCCTAGCACAAGTAGGTGCAGTCAAAAAGATTAATACTTTTCATGGTGAGAATGTTAATTGAAGTATCTTTATGAGCAAGATTTATTTTCTCATAGCCTTTAATAGTCACATATAACTAAAATGTCTATTTGCTTATTTGGAGAGAGACATTTAACTAACAATACCAGTTTAACACTAACACTGCCAATTAATTAAACAGATTAAAGGGTCATTAACTGCCTCTCCTTAGTGGAAAAGACTCTTTCCATTCTGCGTGACTCCAGGATATGACAGTGCCAAATGAATTGGGCTACAGGTGGAAATTAGATAAATATTAAGAAAACTAATATCAAAACAATCATGAGAAACAACATATTTTTTTTAAATGGAGAGGATAAAACAGTCTGAAAGTTGCTCCCCTTAAAGAAATATATTTTATTAAGGCTATCAGTAAATTAAACAAATATTAGTGAATTTATTTATGAATCTTGAGTTTAACTAGACTTTGGCAATCAGAATACCTCCTTCCATTCACAGTTGGGATTAATATCCAGTCCAGGATCTTATTAGCAGAAGAGGTGGAACAATTTTCATGGAGTGTTACTTCTGTCAAGAGGATCTCTAGTCTCCTGGGGTATATTTATTAGAAGGCAGTGCAAGGAAATGGGAAACTAGCCAAAGTTTCCCTCTCCCTTCCATCAGTGGGAACTTCCCATAAGCAGTGCTTTGTTTAGGCGATAACTCCCAAAGTAGGAAACAGTGTTAGGATCCCAACCTATTAATCAGAATCTAAAACTGACATAAAGTTACACATAAATATTTCTGAAGATTTTTTAAAAAGGCTATGAACATATATTACTGCAATAGCCATCTTACAAGAGGCTGAGGGCAGGATGCTTCTTCTGTGATAATATCTAACATCTAATGGCTGTGTGAACTCTTAAATAGAATTTTATACAGTATATAAAGTGGCCTAATTTAATGGGGCACTTTTTAATCTAATTTTCATAGCTCTTATCTTTATTAGGCTATCATAAAATGGGATGCAATACTACGGTCAAGTGTTATTGTTAAAATATTCAGATTAAAGTGACATAATAAATCTATAGCATAGTTTAATTCTGGAAGCATAAAGTCTATCAGTATTAGGTAAGAGAAGTCAGATATAACACATGATCAGTGTCAGCATAAGAAAAAGTAAGATTTTTGTCCAGAAGTAATCATGTTATAAAAATCTTGCTACAAAAACACAAAAGGACTGCTTGAAATCATGCTACATAAGACATATCTTACAGGGCTGCTCCTCTTGATGGCTTGATTCAGCTGGACTCTCAGAAATACTAGCAGTTTCTTCTGCAGCTTTCCCTCTTTGCCATGTTACCATACAATACGATTCTGAATTATCAGAACAAGCCAGTTCCAAAATTTCACTTAATGTATGGCAAAGGAGGTTCTTCTGCTCTTCCTCTGAAATATTGAAAGCCAGAACAAACAGAATTTTTGACGGGGAAGTTGTATGCAACACATCTAGCAATATCCGTTATTGCATCTGATCCAGTGGTTTGTTTATATCTTACCAGGTTTAAAGCCGCTTAGGAGGTGGCAATGGACAAAGGCATAACTTGGCAATTACCTAGTACCTCAGTTGCTAGTTAAACTTGCTGTAGAGTGATGAGAAGAGAGAAAAGCAGACAGGCAGAGTTCTTCTCAGTTTGGCTCATGCCCCAACTCATTCCCATGCTTCTCCACCAAACTTTTTCAGGCATAGCTCTAAACCCATGATGGCAAACCTATGGCACACATGCCACAGGTGGCACACGATGCCATTTTGCCCGGCATGGTCCAGGGGGTAAGGAGGAACAGGCACACACATGCCCATTCCTCCTCCTCCCCCCTGCCATTTCCCAGCCTCCAGCTGTCTATCTGAGACAGCTGGAAGCCAGAAAATGGAGAGGGGAGGAGGATGGGGCATGTGCCCACTCCTCCTCCCCCCCATGGGCCCAGCTGGAGGAAGGGCAAGAGGAGCAGCAACAGGTACACGCCTGTGGCCCCCCTCCCGGACCTTCCCTTGCTTCTAGCTGTCTCTCAGAGACAGCTGGAGGCCGGGGAAAGGGCAGGGGGAGATGTCCCACCCCAGAAACCTCTCCGCTAGAGGATGGAAGTCCCACCCTTGCACACAGCCCTTCCTCCAGGTTGCAGGAGCCCCATCCCCAACATGTGGACCCAAAAGGATTCGCCATCACTACTCTAAACAGGGATTCAGAGATGTGGGAATGAACTTGGACAAATTGTGGGCTCTCACACCTTTTCCTCTCTTCTACTCTTCTAGTGCAACCAAGAGATCAGAAACTTTTGCTTTCTGATTTAAAATAACTGAAGTTTTGTTATTATGTTAGAACTAGTCCAAATTATGACTAGTTTAAAACTAGCATGTAAAATCATAATTTATGATTATAATTTGTTTTTGTTTTTTTAAAATAGTTCAACAAGTCAGTATACTGAAATGAGTTTAAACCTGGAAACAGAAACTTCTACTGTCTTCTGCCATGCTGAAGGGTATTAGAAAGGAGGGCACGTCAGTAAGTTCATCCATATAGCAATAAATCATAACTTAGCACCATGCCTAAAGCAAATGACTCTTCGCTCTGTCACTCACACATGCACTAATTTCTGCCAGCAGGAGGGAAGGAGAAAATTATTTGAATTCTAAAAAGGAGCAAAAGTGGTTCAGCGCAGAGGAACCTATTGCCAAGGCATTTTTAAATGCATGTACTGACATAATATGTTAATTCAATCTATATTGTTTTAAAAGTTATGCTTGTTTTAACTATATTAGTACTGACTATGAACAATGTACATGGTAGATGTGTTTTACAATTTAAACAATCCAAATATGTGTTAAGGAAAATGCAACATGGGATATACAGTGATAGAAATAAAACATGTATGTGAGAGTCACTATGACTAAGCAAAAGCAATTAAGAAGCCACACAGGTGTAAAAGCTAATGTAATTAGCAAGTCCTAAATTCCAAGGACAGAAATGCAGAGAGTATAATTGACACCACCTGAGAATCATTAAGTGGACAAGGTGAAATGATGAAATCATTAATTATGGGTTGAACTATGAGAACCAATCAAAATGGATGTACACGCCCACTGGGTGGAAACTGACTAAGTGGGTGGTGTTTTACTATGGCTATAATAATTGCTATGATTACCAATGTATTTTGTGGAGCAGAGTGGGTAGTTGTGGAGTTTTGTGAGTAGTTTGGAGATTGTGATTTGTGAGGGCATTAGTATTTGTATATAGTAGAATAAAGTAGATTTTTATATAAGACTACTGAGTTGTCTGGTGTCTTGAATGAAGATACAAGAGCCAGCAGGATCCTGGAGAAGTGTGAAGGCTTCTGTGGAGGAAGAGTGAGAAGGCTTGGAGAATTTGTCAGGGTCTTCAGCCTATTCTCTGAAACTCTGCTGCTTTGGAGAAAAGCATTAACCACTGGCCAAAACTGGTCAGCGCCGGTGCATAACAAGGTGGTGAGTTAGAGCCAGAGGTGAAGAGCTACAACTCCCATCATCCCTGACAATATGTTCATTTACCAGTCATGCATTTGTTTATTCTGTTTGACAAGTCTGCCAGATGTTCAAGGACATGGGTAATTTTTGTTCGAGAGCAATTAAAAAGATTCTTATTAACCTGGGTTCCTCTTCTTCTCTCTATTAAACACAATGACAAATGAATCCTAACACACCTTTTCTAGTCCAAAAGTGAAGAAAATTCAAGTTTGCAAAAACAGTAAGATAAACAACCCAATTGTGGTAAGACATGCACTCATGACACTTTTTACACTTCCCTAATTTGCACAATTATTCTGTTTTCAAGGTCTGGAGTTTTCTTGCTGCCTCATTTGAAGTTCATAATGTCCAATTCTGTATTCTCTTACTACAAAATCATTAACAAATGTTGTAATTAGTGTACACATGCATTATCAAATTACTGCAGCTGAGGATTATTCAGGATTGCTCATGAACAAAATTGTTTAGCTTAGTGCATCATAGCACAGCATTACTGTCAAGTGCTGTATGAAAATCCTACATGAGGAAGCAGGTTTGTAGTTACCTTGACATTGTCTCCAGGTAGATTTCTCACAAGCAAAAAGCTTCTTCAGAAGAAATGCCTTATATTAAAGACAAGATTGACATATCAGAAATGTAACATTAGTTCTCTGGTGGTGCAAAGTGTTTCCATTTTCAATGTTGATTTAAATATGTTTGTATGTGTATTCCCAATTACTGAAAACTTTTTTCCCAGTGCGGTGCAAAAGGCCTCTATCCTTTAACCATTATAGACAAAAGTGCAATTACAGACTGATTTAACTACAGCAAGATGTTGTACAAAAAAGGGACAACATTCACATGCAGTTACAGTTTCTTTGATGACCAAGAATAAAACTGCAAATCTACCTCTACCCAAGAGGATTAAAACATCAGTTACCTTTATTAGAAGTCAGTGCTGCAGAAATATGTGGAACAGACAAATTAGTTCTTTGATTTGTATTTCTAACTTATCTAAATTAGGTATTTGTGACATTTTATGCATACTGCATTTAAATGAATGTGCAGACTAAACTGGTTCAATCCAGCGTTTGCGTTTTTAAATTCAGTTTTACTTAGTACAGAGTACTGTGCACAGAGCGCATTTAGAAAGTAAAACCTATTGCATTTTCAAAAGACAGTGTGTAGTTGTCCATTGCAGGTAAATTATCACATGAACTATGGAACAGAAGGCACAAAAATACATGTGTTAAATTTCTATTATTACCTGAATGGGTGCAATCACAGCACAAGGGCCTCCTTCAAATTGTTCTAAGGCAGTAGATTCTGATTCACTGAATACAAACCCTAAAAAGAGGAACCAAAATGATGATTTAGTTGTTTCCAAAGTGTAATGTTAGCTAATAGACACAAGATTCTTCTTGATAAAGGCTTCTTGCTGTTTGTTAGGGTCATAGTGCAGATAGCTGTAATATTCCTAATTTCAGCACATTGTTTTAATGTAATTGTTTTATTGTATTTGTATTTTATGATGTTGTGCACCGCCCTGATTGTAAGAAGAGCGGTATAGAAATAAAATTTTTAATTTTAATTTAAATTATTTCCTAAAGAGCCTTGCTCAGTCCTTTTCACAGCAACAATTAGCTGTAATAATGTTCTCAGGAAATTTCACCATACCAGTGCATAGGGTATGTGTTGCATATACTCATGTATACTCAAAAAAATCAACCCACAAAACCCGAGTCAATTTAACCATGGGTCAAAGTACTGTACTTCAGCTCTTACGAAAAAAAAAAAAAAAAGGAACCATCCCCTTTTCTAAGCAGTGGCAAAAGGTGACAGCTTGGTGTGTCCTGGGAATACCTAAAAAAGGCACTGATTTCATTTACTCTTTCCGCTGTGGTGCCACTGCTGACCTTTTTGAATGCTTGGGCAGGAAGATGGCAGCCGTGGTAGTTCTTTGGTGCTTCCTCTCAAAGGAGACTCAAGAGAGCTTTGAAGGGTCTGAGTAAGACATAGCCTGAAAACCCCACAAAAAACTATGGATTATGACCCTGAAAGCCTTTGACTTCACATTTGTGTATGCTTGTCAGCTTTTCTAGGTTAAAATGAAGCAAATTTATCACATTAATGTTAAAGGCTGTAATTACTGCTAACCTAGAGGTCATACAGACCAGCAGGTTGGAGCGGCCTCTGGTGCGGGACAGCGGAGACTGCATGGTTCCGGGTCCAATGCGGGATGCTGCCATGGTCTCCAATCTGCCAACCAGCAGGAGCAGCTTTTCCACGCTCCTTTTTGTGTCAGTTCTTCTGGGTTTGAATGCTCTTGGCATGTGGCCAATGCAACTTTCAGGGCATGCATCATGGGCACCCCCACCGCCAAAATAGATGGAAGCCATTTTTTGCTGCCTGTTTTGGACCATAGTCGTTAGTTTCTTTGCTTTGCTTTGCTTCCCTCCATCACACAGCCACCATTTAGTGTAGTTTCTTCCTCATCCATATAGCCTTTTGGATGAGCACACAGTTATGCCTGCCAGAAGTTCATTGGCACTGCTTTCCTCTCAATTTGTTCTTCATATCCTATAGGCCATTAAGTTTTATCCTTGGCTTACCCATGACTCATATCAAAATCCATAACTTTAGCCCCCAAACCTGCCCTCAATTTATACATGAGTGTGAGTATATATGGTAAGCTTCACTGCTTGAAATTTTTAAAGTTTTTCTACTCCAATCTTTCTTCTGTCAAAAAGTGACAAAAATTATAAGTGCTGGAACAACAAGAGGATTGTTTCTGTGACTGTTTAGTTTCCCATTATTCCATCTAGGAAATGACCATACATTCTAGAACAGTGATGGTGAACCTTTTACAGACCGAGTGCTCAAACTGCAACCCAGACTGCACTTATTTATTGCAAAGCGCCACATCCCTCTGGCTTTCTAGTAAGAAACTCTGGCAAACTCTGTGCTAGGGCAATAGCATGTGTGCCCACAGAGAGGGCTCTGAGTGCCACCTCTGGCACGCGTGCCATAAGTTTACCATCACTGCTAGAAGTATGCGACTCCTGCCAAACAGCAGCATATCCAACATACTCTCTCCTACACTACACATATATCTTTCATCAATTCTGCAAAAGTAATTGATTCCTGATAATCACATAAATGTGAACAACCTGGCTTGGAAAACACCACTTGGATTTCCTCAAACCCTCACACTAATAGAAGTGTTACTTTAATTCATTAGTTTTAATGAATAGCCATCCCCATTCTTAAATGAGCACACATAGGAGTTTTTGTACAATGATGCAACAGATACTTCAGAGGTCACCACTAAATCACACTGTACGTTTTAAGGAATAAGTCTGGGGCTACAGTAACTACAAAGTTCAGATACAGAAAAATATGGTCATAACATGAAGTGAATACTTTCAGTATGGTTCTACATAGGGTTCCATTCAAGCATGAATACTGTTAAGTCCTTTATGGGCCTGAACAGACAGGCCAAGATAAAGCTGCTTCAGGTCACTTTGGAGGTATGTTATTTAAATGCTGCATGCATCCTAAGAGGTCAGAAGCTGCACCAAAGCCACGCTCCAGTCCCAAGGATTGGAGCACAGCTTTGGTGTAGCTTCTGGCTTAAGATGTGTGTGTAATTTAAACAGCATACCTCCAAAGTGACCTAAACCAGCTTTATCTTGGCCTGTCTGTTTGGGCTCTATGATACTGTTCAACTACAAATAGTTGTGCTTTGCTGATTCGTTTCATTGTGTACTGAACTATCTGTCTTTTGTAGGTCAGCTTCAATCTACAGCAACTTATTATTTTGAGATAACTTAAGTACTAGAATGAGCAGAGTGTACAAATACATCACTTTTGCTTAGCTTTTCCAGTGGCTAATGGGAACAACCAACAAAGCAAAAGGAAAGCAGACACAAGCTTCATTTCCCATTTCAATACTGTATATGTGTGAACACTTTCTGCAAATAATATTAATAATAATACAAACACAAATAACCTTTGTAAAGATATTACAGGAACCACTGAAAAGGGCTATATTCTAATCATTTGGCACAGGCTAGAGAACTGTTTATAATTTAACATTTTAAAAAGGAAGGTTACATGTGATTCTAAATAACGTTACATATACAGTACTAGGAAATGAAGATTCTGTATCACAATTAGAGATGTGGAGTCCCTTAAAAAACACTGAGGGGAAAACTTTTTTCCTGCTTTCTTCTGGAGCTTTTTTTAAATAGAAAAATAGGGGAAATGGAATATGTAATATTTTCTGTTCTGTTTTTTTACAAACTTACAAAATTCCTCAAGGCTTAACTGTTTCGGCTCAAACTCAAGGCTGGATGGATGAGAGAGAAAAGTGGGGGTCAGTGCTTCCAGGACAGATTACACTTTTGCCTTTCACAAGGGGATGCTTCTTTTTAAAGTAAGAGTTAAAGTATAGTGGCAAAACTGAGTCATGGATAAGTCAACTCAGGTTTTTATTGGGGGGGGGGATTTAACTCAGGTTTTTTGGCCAAAATTTCTAGACTTATACATAAGTATTTACAGGGTGGTTTTGTACTGATACAAATTATGGAGTTTCACCTTGCACCTGGGCAGCCAAAAGGTCACTCCCTGTATCAAGTAACCTAGACTGAGATGCTGAAGCATGAAAGGCCTTCCAAGGAACATGAAGTGGAGGAAGGATAAACATGGGAAATTATAATCAGTATCAAGGTTCTATTTTGTGTTCATGCTGCAAAATCATGGAATAATCTCTCAAACACTATAATACTCTGGGAGCTCCATGGTTCCAGTAAATACTCATAACACATAATCACACCATATGCAGACCTCAGAATCCCCCAAACAAATCAGATACATGCAGCTGCCAAAAATAGGGCACTCCTGACATACAGCCTCCTTACATTCAATCCAGTTATGAAGACTTCAAGATGTTTTCCAATTAAATCCACATTAGAAAAGGAGCACTAAGGCACCAGGCTAAGAAGTATATAAGGAAATGGGTGATCAATAATTAAAAACAGCATAGTCAAAATCACAAATAAGCCCCAGAAAGCTGAACAGCACCCACACCATGAGATGTGACACACAATCATTGTACCATATCTATATAATGAAAAAACAAACAGGAAATATGTTACAATGTCAAAAATGGTACTGCACATATAAGAGGGAACAGTTTAATTAAAGAACATACTGGATAAAGTGAATCACTTACAAAAAACATGACAGATGCACACTGAAAGCATGATTCTGTAACACTTGAGCTCTGCAATTCATCACCGATAGCATGTGATAAAAACTATTAACACATGCACCGAACAAGTCAAGAGCAGATTTGGGGGCCAAAATTATGGATTTTGATATGGCCCATGGATAAGTTGACGGTAAAACTTAGGGTCAGGTAACAAAGGATCTAAATGATGAAGCAAAGGAAAACAATGCCAAAGAACTTAAAAAATTCCAGCAGACATAACTCTTTACTCACTTTAAAGGCTGGATGGATGAGAGATTAGGAGGTCAGTGCTTCCAGGGCAAATTACACTTGTGCCTTTCACCAGGGGATGGTCCCATTTTTAAAAAATGAGAGTTAAAGTACAGTATCTACATTGACCCATGGATAAGTCGACTCAGGTTCTTGGGGTCAATTTTTTGACCTAAACTTCTAGACTTATACATGAGTATATACAGTAAATTTTGCTAACAGATACAAGCAGCAGCACAAAGCCCAATGATGCCTCCAGTTTCTATCCTTGAGGTAAATGTCTGTTCATTTCTTCTGCAAACTTATAACTTTAAAAACAATTATTTCATCAATGTGCATTTCACAGGCATTTCAACTTTCTCTTGGGAGACAGAGGATGAAATGGATTAAGTGTTGTCAGCCCCATACCAATGACATTATTGCATTGTTGATGCTTTTTCAGTAGAATATCAGGGAGTTACCTGGGCCCATCTTGGCTGGTGCAGATACCATGCAGCTGCTCTTCTCCCAGCACTGGGCACGCTACTTTTGCCTTTTGAGTTATTTAACACTGCTAATACAGTTGCCCCTCCGGTTTTGCGGACTTAAGATCCGTGGTTTTGATTATCTGAGGAGGGATGGCCTCCATTAAAGTTAATGGGGTGCGTGCCCATGGCGCACACACAAGGCCATGCACAGAGGCGTGCAGCCACTCAAGCCTGTGGGGCTTGAATATATCTGTGGATTGCCAAATTCGCGAGGGAGGAGGAGCGGTGGAACGGATACCCTGTGAATTAAGAGGGAGGACTGTAAATCTTTCCTGCCTCTGTATATGTCACTGACTAGGTTGCACTAGTAGCTGTTTTAAATGTGTTATTGGATTAGCTCACAAGATCTAAAATCCCACAGTGCTCAATAAATAAATAAATCCTAAAGTAAATACTTCTAAAAAAGGATATAGCCAAAATCATAGCTGAAAATTGCTGAGAAGGGTTAAGCTTTTGCCTAGCAAGAGGCTAGAGCACAAGGAATAGTTCTAAATGTTGCTTAGATTGCAAAATCCAGCTTTCAAAATTGTGCTCCAGCCTAGGTGTTATTCTTATTGGCTAAGATTCTGTATTTCATTACTCCCTTCTCCCACAGTACAGTAAGCAATTTGCAATTTACAATATTCTTCTATGATTTTTTTTAAAATAAAGGTGTTCAACCAAGAATACACAAAACTTTCAGGTTAGAAAAAAAATCTCCAACTGCAATACATGTGCATCTGCAATAACAAAGATGAGTTTGTTGTTTTTACATTTATTATTCATGGCCAAGCTATTGATAAACATCATTATCAGTGCTATTCCATTACTTCTGTTGAGTAAGCCAGGATCAAGAAGAGAGCAAAAAATTTTGGGGGGTAGGCATCTGACATGGTTTGAAGATACTAAAAGGCTGTCAAAGCCCAAGTCAAATGGTTTCTAAAATCCTGCCTTACTGAGGATCACAGGAGGAAAAATTAAGTTCCTGGTTATTCAGAGCAATTTTGTAGGTGCTTGAACTGCCTGGCACCAGGGATCTTCCCAGTCCTATCAAACCATACATCACATGCAGTAAAACAATGTGCAAACCATCAGAAGAAAGAGTCATAATTAGACTGATCAGCTCAAGGAAGGCTTGGGCCCTCTGCTTACATATGACTAAGCAACTTAGTTCCAGTAAGTACTATCTTGTATAGATCACATTGGTGTTGCTTGATCATATGTAAGCAGAGGGCCCAAGCCTCTATCAAAGTGAAACAAACAATACCACTAGTTTCAACATAGTTCTAATAAGCTTTGTATTACTAGTGGTATTCTAGTGATATTCACTTTGGTGTACTAACCAAGGTTTTCTGGGCAGTGTACTTAGGATTAAATAAAGTTAGTAGAAATGGCTATAAATAAGGGAACTGGATATAAAAAAGACAACGTGATTCCCCAGTTGGTCACAACAAATACAGTGGGCCTTTGGTATCCGTTCTGGTTTGGTTCCAGGAACCCCCATAGATACAAACATCCATGGATGTTCAAGTCCCATTAAATACAGAGGACAGTAAAACAGTGCCCCTTATATAAAATGGCAAAATCAAGGTTTGCTTTTTGTAATTTATGTATTGTTCAAATATTTTCAAGCCATGGATATTTGAATCCATGGATAAAGAATCCGTGGATAAGGATTGTAAATGCTTTCTGGTTGTAATAAACCATGATTACTACACACTTAAATAGTTTTCTAATTATAGCATGCAAAAATCATCTTTTAAAAAGAGAGAGGATGGGGTTGTGAAGGAAGTCTTTTTACAGCCATCATAATTACAGTATATAATGATTATGATACACATGAATCCCTTCTTGTCCACTACTGGGGGTGAAAAAAGGAGAAATTTCAAGCAATGGCCAAACAAGAAGTGTGTGTTACATTTTACCTATCACATCTGAGAAACTGGGGAGGAGTGGAAGAGCAAAGAAAGGACCTTATTATCCAAAGTGCAAATTTAGCTCCCACCTCCCAGCCCTAAGCAGCTCAGATCTGTATAAATAACAGCAGCTGTGATCCCACACATAATACCACTGCTTCACTCTTCTTAGAAGCTTCTGAGGGGGAAGGAAATGATGTTACAACTCCTGGATCAAAGGGAAGAATCTTTGAGCTGCCGATAGAGGTACGACTGTTGGATGGTAAAGAAATGTTAACACCCAACGAACATAAAACAAGCACTCAGAGTGTTGTCAAACTGCATTATACCCATAGATAATCTTTGATGAGAAGAATCAGCTTGGTGTAGAGCTTTGAGACTTGGACTATGACTCCTTAGGAATGAAGTGTGGTTTTGACATGGCTTTTGGCATCTTAGGATGCATGCATCATTTAAACAGCATACCTCCAAAGTGAACTGAAGCAGTTTTATTTTTGGCCTGTCTGTACGGGCTCAATAATAGGTTGGCCTGAGGGTCGCCATAAGTCGGAAACGACTTGAAGGTACACAACACACACACAGATGCACCCGTGGATAATCCTTGAAGGGGCAGGTGAAGAAGTGGGAGATGTACCTTGTGCCCAGCGGCAGAAGATGGTGTCTGCGAGGCCCTGGGAGCCGGGCTTCTTGCCCCACACCAGGTGGACGACCTCCTGCCCTACTTCAGCCATGGGGGCGGCTCTCTGGCTGGGTGGCTCCGGAGACTCCTCCTGGAGGGAGACACCAGAAGAAGGCGGTGGCAGCGATGGAGAAGAAGTTGAGAGGCGGCTGCCCACCCACTTTCCCTCAACATGGGCAGAGGCGGGAACCGGCAAGCGAGGCGTCTGCTCCGAGGAAAAGTAGAAGAGGAAGCGGCACCGACGATGACGACCCCGGGCTGGAAGGCCTGTGGGAAAGAACCGGTGTCAGTGCGAGAGGTGCAAAACACACTGCAGAAATAATCCAGTCTGAGACCACTTACACTGCCCTGGCTCAGTGCTAGAGAATTCAGGGGGTTGTAGTTTTGTGAGACATTTAGCCTTCTCTGTCAGAGAGTCATGGTGCTACAATATAATACAATTCCCAGGATTCCCTAGCACTGAGCCAGGGCAGTTAAAGTGGTGTGAAACTGCATTAATTCTGTAGTGCAGATTGGACTAATATTGGTCCAAAACACACTGCAGAAATAACTCAGTTTGAGACCTCTTAAACTGCCCTGGCTCGGTGCTAGGGAATCTTGGGAACTGCACTTCGTTGTAGCACCACAGCTAAATGTCACACAGAACTACAGTTCCCAGAATCCCCTGGCACTGAGCCAGAGCAGTTAAAGCAGTCTCAAACTGGGTTATTTCTGCAGTGTGTTTTGGACCAATACATTAGTCCGATCTGTGCTATAGAATGAATGCAGTTTTGCACCACTTTCAAGAGCCGTGGCTCAATGAGGTCCAAAACACAGTGCAGAAATAATCCAGTTTGAGACCGCTTTAGCTGCCCTGGCTCAATGCTAGGGAATTCTGGGAACTGTAGTTCTGTGTGACATTTAGCTCTGGTGCTGCAATGAACTACAGTTCCCAGAATTCCCTAGCATTGAGCCAGGGCAGTGGAAGCGGTCTTAAACGGGATTATTTCTGCACTGTGTTTTGGACCAATATATTAGTCTAACCCACACTGCAGAAAGAACCCACGCTTTAACTGCCCTGGCCCAAGGCTAGGGAATCGTGGGAATTGTAGTTCATTGTGGCCCCAGAGCTCTCTGACAGAGAGGGCTAAACGCCTCGCAGAACTACAGTTCCCAGAATTCCCTAGCGCTGAGCCAGGGCAGTTAATGCGGTCTCAAACCGGGTTATTTCTTCAATAAAGGAGGAGGAAGCAGGGCTGGGGAAGAGGCCCAGAGCCTCAAAGGAGGCGAAGGCCGGCAGCGGAGCCCTTCGGAGGCTTCCTTCGGGGAAACTTACCTCCGCAGTCCCACCCGGACCCTCCCTTCCTCCCCGTTTGTGCCTATTATACCGACCCACTCTCCCAACTCCGGCAGCTTCCTCCGCCCGTCTGACTCGCTCCTCCCTTCCTTCCTTTTCATTACTAGTATTCTACGAGGGCTCCCTCGCTACCGACGGTTCTGATTGGAGCAGCACATGACAAACAAGCCTCTGATCCAATCAGAAACGAGCTTCTCTCTTTCTTTCTCTTTTTTGCCCACCCTCTTTAGACTCAAGGGAGTTTAAACACTCTCACAGAGGAGGGTTAGGGAGGAGTCGCACAGGCGCAGACGCGCTCCATTTGATTGGACGAAACGGTTTGATAAGCACGAAAGCAGACCAATCATATCGTAGAAGCTTGACAAAAAGACCCGGCACCGAACAAGCGTTTGGTCGAATCAGAAGCGCGGTTGTGAGCCCCGCCCCTCTCTCTCTCTCTTTCCTTTCCGCGCCCTCCTAGATTCAAGGGAGTTAAATAAAAAGCTTCTCAGAGAAGAGTTAGGGAGGAGTCGCGCAGGCGCAGACACGCCTCCGATGAACAGAAGGGTCGAGCTTGGTTTTGATTGGATAGAACGGTGTGACAAGCACGACGGCGGACCAATCAGCGATGGATAGTAGATGCCTGAGAAAAACCTAGTACTAATCACAGTGGTTTTTGTGTTGGACTATGGCCTGAAACACACTGAGGAAATAAATCCAGTTTGACACCATTTTTAACTGCCTTGGCTCAATGCTAGGGAATTCTGGGAAGTGTAGTTTTGTAAGACATTTAGCCTCCTCTGTCAGAGAGAGCTCTGGTGCCCCAACAAACTACAATTCCCAGAGAGCCAGAGCATTTACAACTGAATTGTTCCTGCAATCTGCTTTAGACCTATGATTCTGGAGACAGGAGTTCAAATCCTCTTGGTACCACAATACACTCATCCCTCCATATTTGCGGCTTTGATCATTCACGGATTTGATTAATATGTCCTCTCTAGGAATATCTAGGTCCTCCAGTGCAACTCTATGGTCAACTTTAACAGAAAGTTGCGCTGAAAAGGCCTAGAGATTCCTAGAGAGAATACCCCATTAAGCATTTGTATCTCCTCCAGTTCAATTCTATGGTCAATGTCTGGCAGATGTTGACCATAGAGTTGCACTGGAAGACCCAGAGATTCCTAGAGAGGTGTCCTCTCAGGTAAAAACATGGTGTTTTTGTTATTTGCGGCCTTTCTATATTCACGGGACCAAGGTCTGATTCCCCACTTGGCCATGAAAGTCACTTGGTCAAGAAGCCACATGCTCCCAATCTCAGAGGAAGGCAATGGCAAACCTCCTCTGAACAAATCTTGCAGGACAGGGTCACCATAAGTCGGTGGGATCATGGAAACCTTTTTTGAGTGCTATAATTGTGTATTCTTGCAGGGCTGGCAGGGGTTTGGATTAGATGGCCCTTTTGTTGCCCCTACCAACCCTAAAACTTCATGATTCTTTGACTGTTTTCTAACAACACCCAAAATAAAAGACTGTAGTGTGTAGCCACTTGAATTGTGTGGCACTACTAGTGTCATTTGTTGTTCCACCCTGGGCTGCAGAATACCTTTGGCTGTTCCCATTCTGCTACACTTTCTGAAACACATACACATGGGGGCGCGTTACAGACTGCCGGATTGCGGCGGTCTGGCTCCACCTCTGCTTGCAGCATCCGGGAGCCGCAGCGGCCAAACCGTGCGGCTCCCTGGGCCCCGGAAGAGACGCCGCGAGACGCTAGTCGTGCACTCATGCCGTTACTTCCGGGGCACGACGTGCGGACGCACAGCATCCGCTACGTCAATATGGCGGCGGCCATGTGGAACAGCCGCCACCATTTGTCACGGACTCTGTCCATGATAGGGTTAGGGGCATCTGGAAGAGACGCCCCTTTTTCAAACTGGGACGTCCTCAGGACATCCCTAATGGCGGTCTGTAACCCACCATAGTTCTTTAAACAATAAATTTTGATTATTTTGTGTGTTGCATAAGTGGATTTTGACCTGCTCTGAGCCTTCTGGAACCTTGGGGAATTGCATTGCTAATTACATAACTATGTATGTATTCACCTGTTGTCAAGCTATACCAGGACCTTTTCTTCCTCCTTTTTAGTATGTTTCAGAATTGGAGACCGTAATTCCACGCAGTGTTCTCAGGCCAGTACTCAACAGACACAGGTAGTGTGATAAAACAGCTTTGTTATTATTATTTTGAACAACGTATGAAGACATAAAACTGGTGACAGCAAAGCAAAACAGCTTATGTTCTAATATACACACAGAGAGATTGAACAAACCTTTTTTGTCTGTTGCCTCTCCTTATTTGATCACAGGCATTGACACTAGGAAAGGCACCAAACTGAGTGAGAGAGGAGAAAGTCAACCAACCTGGGCCATTCATTTCAGGATTGTTTTGCTCATGTGAGTCACGCTGGTGCCACGAATTCAGTGTCCCTTGCCTACCAAAGGGGCTTGTGGTCTCACAAGGATGGAGACATATTGGATTGCATGGCCAGAAAGAGAAGTTGCAAGTCTGCAAGTAATAACTCTCCTTACCATTTGAACTGAGAACAGAAACAGCAAAATGAAGGACTGTGACGAATATCTTCAATGTTTTTTCTCCTGTAAGGTTTTTAACAACTTGCCTGAAGAAGCCAATAGAACTTCGAAAACTTGCAACATGGATGTTGTGCATTTTGGTTGATCTGATAAAGGTATTACTGTTTAGTAAAAGTATTACTGTCTGGTGGATTTTTGATGTTATTAGATAATATGGCCAATACGCTACCCCTGTATGTTTTCTGGTATCACCAGTGTTACTTTGCAACACCTGCTTTGAGCATGCAGCAAGCAGCTGCCTGGTGGATTAGTTGTGAGCCAGCAGCACATACAAACTGGCCTGCACTCCCCCCTTACTGTGTGATCAGGTGTGTGATAGAGAATGTGGTGCCATCAGGTCAGATTCCATTGAGGCTGGGATTCTCATTTTGCTTCAAACGGCAAAATGACTTCAGCCTGTGGTGTCGCTGAGGTTGGTATCATCCAGTGGGAAGGTGGATGGGAAGGGGAATGAACTGCCTTGCCCTCTATCCCCACCAGTCTTATGGAGTGTCACCTGGTGTGGTCTGTACCCCTAATGATGCTTTTGTCTTCCGCAAATCTGACAAGAAGGGGGAAGGGCAGAGCTATATAGGTGGGTGGAGAGATTCCAGTTTTGATAAGATATGGGAGGAAAGAACAAAGCATCCTCCCCTCTGCCAATTCAGGGGTGGACCCTTAGCTCCATGGTAGAACACATGCCTCCATGTTAGTAAACCTGGATCAAAATGGTCAAAAATCCCCACCACCACCAAAATGATCCCACAAAACAAGCAAACCTTCCTTGTTATGCTTAAAAACTAACACTGTTACTGGCCATTATGTTACTTTGCAAAAATAACAATGCTATGCCCTCCATAGCCAACGAAGTAATGTCTTTCAGGTCAAAATGCGACATGGGGTACATCCACACTGCAGAAATTGTCCAGTTTGACACCACTTTAACTTCCATGGTTCGGTGCTTTGGAATTTTGGGAACTGTAGCTGGTTCTTGCACCAGAACTCTTGACACAGAAAGCTCACAAATGTCTCATAAAACTTGTTCCCAGAATCCCGTAGCACTAAGTCATGGCAGTTAAAGTGATGTCAAACTGGATTATTTCTGCAGTGTGTATACAGTCATGCAATACAGTACTTCCAAACACTGACAGCATTTCAGAAAGCTTGATGTGTTATGTGTATTAAAAAACTGCTAGGCACAACCAGCAGAAAAGTGAATTAGGTGTGTGTGTATATATGTGTATAGAATAAAACAATCACTTTTAAATGTGTCCACCTTAGCTAGCAGTGGAAAGAACCACCGCTGCAATGCTTTTTTTTCCCCTTAAAAATCCAACATGGATTATAGTTGCAGCAGTTAAGATCATCAACAGAGACTGTGAGTGGCAGTTCACCACATTCCTAATTACTGTGCAGAATGGGCCAGTGCTACTTTTATTGTGAAAGCAGTATTGCTGATTTAACACCAGGTGTCAATGCTGCTCTTCTGTTGTTAGCGCATCCTTCCCCTTTTTATGCTGAGGATGATTTAATAAGTTTTATATATGCTTCTTTTGGCCTTTGATTTGGATCTGGATCACTTAGCTATTATTTTATATCTCCTCTATCAGTATTTTATTGCAGTAGGCACATTACACGTTCTACTGAAACTCACAGTGTGCTTCATAGATGTGGAGAAACCGGCTAAAATCTAAATTTGGGATTAAGTCCAAGGAGATTAATTAAATTTAATTAATCATGCAAAGGTGGTGCAGTGGGCTGCTTTTGTAAAAAGGCTGCTCTGTTTCTTCTATTTGAGCTCATATGATTTTTTAAAAACAATAATAATCAGGGGTAGCTGTGTTGACTATATAGGAAAGAAAAGTAATATCTAAAACCCACACACTATTATTGGGCTGACCAAAATGCACAAAATACATTTTGCAAGCTTTTGAAGCTCCACTGGCTTCTTCATCAGGCAAAGGTGTTAAAAATCATACAGGACAGGAAAAAAATTGACAAGTTAGTCACAGGCCTGCATTTTTTTCAAGTTGTTGTTGGTGGTGGTATGGAGAGATATCATTGCAGATAGGCCGTTTTTCTGGCCATGTGGTTGGTACTGGGAGATAAAGAATTTTAAAGTTCAGGATGGAGACATCCTGGATCTCAGAGGAAGTACCTTTTTGTATTGCTAATGGAATTTATGGTGCATTACAGACCGCCAAAAAGCGGCAGCCTGTACCCGCCCCTTTCCCCGGGGTTTCGGGGCCTCAGCGGCCAGAACGGCAGCCGCTGAGGCCCTGATCCGCCGTTTTCCAGGCTGCAGGGAAGCGGCTTTCCAGGCTGCGGGGAAGTGGTGGTGGGGAGGAGGAGAAAGGGGCCACTTGGCCCCTTTCTCCCTTGCGTTGCTGGGCGCAGCCGTCTGAAGGCTGCGCCCAGCGATGCAAAGCAGCGCCGCAAACCAGGAAGGAGCTCTGAAACGGAGCTCCTTCCTGCTCCGTGCAAAGGGCGCACTAAGCGCCCTCGCGCGGAGTGACGACATCACATCCGCACCGCCCCATATAGAGGCCGCGCGGTCATGACGTCATCATGGCGGCCCCCATGTAGATGGGGCGCCGCCATTTTGTATGGACTCAGTCCGTACTAGGGTTAGGGGGGTACGGAAGCACTGCACCTTCCTAACCCTAATACAGACTGACTACGTACTAAAAGGCCCGTTTGTAACGGGCCTAAATTTCCTGGGCTTTAAAATAAAAAGATGGTCTTTTCACCTTCTGGACACTGAAATTGTCTGCAAGACAAGTGAGGAATTTGTTGGACTTTAAATTTTTGGCAGCGTTTGACTTCTAACAAATATTAGGATAGTTAAAATCCCCCATTACTACTTCATCTCTCCTTTCTGAATGTATGGTCATCTGTTCCAGGAAGCCATTATCCAAGTCCTCAGTTTGGTTTGGAGGTCTGTAGTAGACCCCTCTATCACCACATCTCTGTTGTTTTTCTCCCCCTTTTTTTTTTACCCACATGTTCTCAACTTGCCTTCCAGAATTTAAGCCATAGGTCTGTGTACATCCTTAATGTATAATGCTACCCCACCTCCTGTCCTGTTTGATCCGTTTCTGTGAAATAGGCTATACCCTTCTATTACCACATTCCAATCATGAGACTCATCACACCAGGTTTCAGTAATGACTATTTGCTTTGTTGTTCTAAGAGGTCAAGCTCATCCTATTTATTTCTCATGCTCTGTACATTAATATAGCGACATCTAAGATTGTAGGCCCTTCCTCCTATCTACCCTTTAAAGGTTTTTTTCCTCCCACTGTTGAGTTCTTGTGCTATTATTCTTGTTCTCTGTATAATGGTTTGGCTATTATCTCCAGCAGTTGATTAACTCCTGCCCTCAGGAATACTGTCTCCCTGCTGCACATAAATCAGTTTAAAGCCCTTCTGATCAGATCTTTCAGACTCTTAGCAAAAATGTTCCTGTCAACTGCTGTGAAGTGCAAGTTTCAACCCATCCCTTGTCAGAAGTCCACTTCCATGAAACTGCACACCGTGGTCGAGGTGGCACAATCTGCAAAGCCAGTTGTTCACCTTTGCAATTTTTCTCTTCATTCCTGGGCCATACACTGGAAGGGCAAATGAAATAACTACCTGTGCATCCAGATCCTTCAGCTTCCTACTGTAGCCACATAGTAGCCACATAATCCCTTCTGATATTCTGAAGGCTATGCCTTGCAGTACCATTAGTTCCCATGAGGACCAAAAGGAAGGGATAATGGTCAGTGGGCTTGATGAGTCTTGTCAGCCTCTCCTTTAAATTGTGAATTTTTACCCCAAGAAGGAGCAGACCCACAAACTACTGAATCTGTACCCCTCAGCAAGGGACTTCTGTACCATCACCACACACCTCCTCTGAGATTTGGCAGAGGCCATCCCATGTGTTGAACCTACCAGGAATGGGACAATAAGACATTAAAAGCTTCCATAGCATTTCCCCCCTCTCATGTAGATATTGCAAGTAGAATTTGGTATAGACAAATAGAAAATAATTAATCTGGGAGCAAGAGACCAGTCCAGGAAATGTGTGCCAAATGGAGCAATCAGCCCACATATTGGCCAGGGAAAGTAGTGGGAGAATGTATTGTGGAAATATCTCAGTACCAATCAGGTCAATGCAAAGCAACAGTGACAACTGAAGATGAGCAATTTGCTAGGTTGAATAACACACCCTCACAGAATATAAAAACAATGGAACACCAGCTAGCATGCAAAAAGATAACTGTCAGAAGATGCATGCCCTGAATTTAGCAAGGATACAGATATCCGTAATTCCAACTGTCATAGAAACACACTCACTTTGTCACTGCTGGCTGACTGACCCTTGTGTCATTCACAAAGCCACCTTCTCTTCCTTGGAGTAGTTTTTCCAAAGATTAAAAAAATAAGGTGTGTGTGTGTGTGTGTGTGTGTGAAAGAGAGAGACCTCATTGGAAAGATAAATAGTTCACATGAACACTCGTATATTTTCTGAAGTAAATCATGCATTTTGAAGGAGCTACTTTTCACGTAAACACACAGCCTTATTTTAATCGATAGTTTATGTTTCAGATATAATCTGCACGTCAAAGATGTATTTCCTTTAATCACAGGAGTCCAGCAATGTGGGGTCTGGGCTATTTACGGCGAGCTTGTTCAGGTTGTGTCCAAGATGTAAAGGAGTAGGACATTTATATTTTTTATCAGTGTTTTTCATCTTCCAGTATATCCTCTTTCTGACCCCCTCTAATATGGTTCATTTTGATTCCCCTGTCTTAAAAACTTTAAACTATGTGCTTGATTACTTTAAACCAAAAGCAAAATAGGTAGATGCTATTTTGGCATAGAGAAATGGCATAGAGGTTTGCCCCAATGCATATTACTGGCTGAGGCAAAAAACTACAAGATGGTCCACCCCACTTTCTATCTGCAAAAGCTGACTTAGCAAGATTGGATGGGAACCTGAATCTATGCATTGTCCTTCACCATATTTGAAGGCTGTAGCCTAGCTAACATAGGACCTTATCACACGTGGGGGGGTTTGCAGCTCAGATCCGCAGTCACTCCTGTTCTAGCAATGCAAAGCGTGATGTTTTTTCACACCAGATCCTGTCTAGCAATGCGAATTAAGGTTAAAATGTGATGCTTTACCACACCTGGTTGTCTTTCTGTTGCCCTTCCGAATTGAGGGGGAAGTGAAGTCAGTTCTATTCCAAGCAAGTCACATGATGTGGATTCAAGCAAAGCAGAGTGAATGCACATTGTATTACCACACCAGAGGGTTCAACGATTTGAATCGGCACTCTTGCACATGCTCAGTCGGGCTCTGGATCCTGTCCTCCTTCCCTGCCCCCTCAACTGTCATCCTTCATCGGGGTGAAGTAGCAGTCAGGGGATGATGGGATTGATGGCAGGGGGTCACAGGCCAGGATCAGGATGCAGGAGAAGGCAGGGGATGATGGGCTAGATTGCTGGGGGTCTCTGGAGCCAGGATTGGGATGCAGAAGAAGGCAGGGGATGATAGGATAGATCACTGGGGGTCTCTGGAGCCAGGATCGGGATGCAGGAGAAGGCAGGGGATGATGGGATAGATCGCTGGGGCCAGGATCAGGATGCAGGAGACGGCAGGGGATGATGCGATGGATGGCAGGGTGGCAGAGGGTGCGAGATAGCATGAAGGAGGAGGAGGGGAATGACAGAGCAGGACTCAGAGGGCCAAAGGGGGTGACAGTGGAGTGGTTTTCCACACCAGGCCAATTCGAAGTGCAATCAAAGTGAGCTTCAATGCGAATTCTGTGAATTCTCTTTTTTTCCTGAATTCATCAAAATGAGAGGTCACTTTGGAATCATTGTGAAAGCACCACAGAAGGAGCGCCCATAGAAAGGAATCTCGTCTGATAACACATTCACATTATGACGTAAATCCGCATCGTTGGAAGTGCATTCACGTCAGAAGTGACCTGCAAAAGCTCTAAAAATCTCCATGTGATAAACCTCACTGTGAGGTACAGGAAGACATGCAGCTACAAGATAGTGATACACTGCTCCTTCTTCCAACACCTCATATTCACCTATTAAAATCTATTTTCAGAGATGACTTGTTTACTCTTCCTAATGGGAGGGCCAGTCTATTTAGATCAGAGTTTGAGTACCCCCAGAATATTGTCCAAATGTATATGGTCAACTCTAGTATCTTGACCTCAATGCAATGCCTGCTACCCCCAGACTATACCCCTTCCAGCACTCCTGGCAGGAAATGCATTTCACTTCTGGAAGGAGGATAAACAGAAGGCATTATTATGTGGCTAGTTACAGATGGCAGGTTGGCAGGATCTGTGATTTGGCTTCAAATATTTTGCACACCTTATACACATTTCTAGTTGGCTGGAACAGAAACACTAATGAGCCATGAAAGATATGAGAAGGCTTCCCTTCACAGACAGTAAGAACTTTTCCTCAACAAGCCAGAGAGATAAAGAGAATTAAGGCTGGCCTGGGGGCAGAGTCGTGGTGTAGCATCTACACAAGGCACAACACAGGTCCACTCCTAGGGTGCCATAATGCTGTGTGCCACACCGCACAGCATGTGGCATCATGGCACTCCTCTGGAGCTGCGTCCGCATGACGCACCACCAAAGGAGTGTCTTCAAGCTGCGGTGGTGCAGCTATCGCGCCCTGGAAAGGCCAGATTGGGGCTGCGATTGATGTGGCCCCAATCCAGTGCACCTGAAGTACAGGCATACTTCACTTAGCAAAGCCTCTAGTAAAGAAGATTTTTTTTTGCAAAGATCTTTTATGTGCCCCAGCCCGTCCTTTTCTTCCTTGTCTTATGTCTAGCTGAGAGTCTTTTAGCAGCATTGGCAATGGGATTATGGTGGAGGAAAGCTGGAGAAACAGGTATTCTCTGTGTCAGGTTGCAGCAGTTCATCTGCACAAAGCATTGCAATAAGTCTTGAACTGGATAAGAATGGCATTCTGTTTTAGCAATTCTGTAGCTGAACGTGCCAGCCAGAAACAGGCAAGGGAAACAGCAGCTACCTCCAGAAGCTGTTACTGAACATGTGTGAACAGCAAAACAGGGAGAAAGGGGGAAAGCAAAAAAGCTTGCCTCACCAGCTACTCCTAGCATGTTAAAGAAGCACAGATCTGTAAGTTTGGCCACCGCATTGGAAATCATAAGATAAATGGAGACTGGTGAGAAATAAATCATCCCTGGAAGCATTTTGAAATAAGCTTTCAAGCGATCTCCAGGGTTTTAAAAGTCTCTATTTATTTATGCAAGGCTTACCTGACTTGTTTTTTCATTTCACATGAGCAAATTGTTAGTTTTGGATAAAAAATTTCACTGAAACATGTTGAACTGATCTTCTCTTTTGTGGTGTAGGAATAGATCCCTATTATTTTCCATTTTATTTGTGCCTTTGGTGCCAAATTTTCAGTTATTACTATTATTATTATTAACCTTTATTTATGAAGCACTGTAAATTTACACAGCGCTGTACATACAATCTTTTTAAAGATTAAAAAGAAGTAATGCCCAAGAACACATCTGCTTTGTTAATTGAGGTATACCCATACAAACCAGTGCAAGCTTTAAGATCTGTTGAAACCAAGAGAAAGACCTGAGGAGGGCTTTCTTTTGGTTTCACCACCTTCATGGGCATGTTTGATGACCAGATCAGAGAAAGCATTTCCTGTGGCTGTTTCTATGGTGTGGAACAACCATCCAAAGCAAGGGCATCATTAGAGGGGAGTGGGGGAGTGCAGACCACACTGGGTGACTCCCTAAGTGGGATGCTGCTGTTGCTCCCTGAACACTGAAGCCATGGGGTGAGGTATAGCTCTGTGGGAGGAGAAAGGAGATGCTCACTCACAGCCACCATCAATAAGTGAGCAGAGCATTTCCTTCTCCACCCACTGAGCCTTAGCGGCCATGTTCTCCTCCTATTTCTCTATCTCCTTTTCCTGCATGGGCAGCAGCTGTTCCAGATGTGGAAGAGGCTGCTGGATGGGTGGAAAAGCGAGGAAGGGGCAGCAATGAGGAGGTGGTGGCAGTGGCAACAGCAGCAACAGCAACATGGAGTTGCTACTTGCCATGTTCTGTTTCCAAAACATCGAAATGGACTCTGACTCAGATACCGAAGCAGTGGACATGTTGGAATCTGCTGCTGAACTAGAGCAGGAGGAGGTTCTAGAGCCCCATGGTTCAGATACAGACTAGAGTGCAGTACCAGCTCTAGTCAAAAGTCCTGCTCATACAGACATAGAAGACCACCCGCCCCTACCTACCTACCTTCGCTGAGCAGAGGCAACAAAAAGAGGGCTTGAGGAGGTCTCAGAAGATTTATAGGAAGCAGCAGTTAAGCAGCTGCTGCGTTGAGCTGATGATCTATAAATTTGCAGTGCTACCCTCCAGGGGTTGTCAGAAATTATCTGACCTACCTGGCTCCGTGTTGTGTTCTTGAACTCTGTGCTTGATGTAGACTGTGTTGTTGACTCTGGATACCATTTACCTGACTTGGATATTGCTGAACTCGCTTGTCAGACCTGAAGCTTGTGACCTATATTTGTTTGTTTGGGACCTAAGGCTTTTGCTTCCTAAGCAAAGTACATGTTGGACTGTGAGCTGCTCTGTTATTTTGCTTGCTTGTTAGCTGGTGCCATGTCTCCACTATCCGCTGTGTGGCAACAAGCCTTTGGCTAGTTGCCTGGACTGTGTTTGGACACTGCTCCTGCTGCTATTGCCAATCTCTTAAAGGGTTGCCAGTACCCCAAAGAGAGGGGCAGGCAGCAGCAGCATTATTCATTTCGTTTCATGATTATTACTGAAAATAAATTTCAAAAATATAGTCATGTTAGTCTGTAGAAACAATATGTAGAGAGATCTTGTAGGACCTTTGAGAATAACTGAAAGAAATTGGCAGCATGAACTTTCATAGACTCCAGTCTACTTGCTTAGATGCATTTGGTGGAGAGATCATGAAGAAGTAAAGAACTAACCCAAACACCACATTTAATTGTAGTAAGTGTGTGACCCACTGGGGATATAACACTTCCTATTGATTTTTGTTGCAACTTGTAGTCATGGTAATCATCTTTTATCTAAAGGGAGAAAATGGAGTGATGATATATAACTCAGTTTCTATTGAAGCTCATAATTCTAATTGCCAGAGCTCCCACCACCACCACCACCACACACTGTTTTTATGCTAAAGCCTAACAATACGTTTTTAGCCCAGGGCACATTTTGGATTTGATGTTTGCATTTGTCTTGAACTAGGTATTCTGATTACAAAGCTTATCAGCAAGGTGCCTTTCTCATAATTTCATCATCATCACCATCAGTTCTTGTATGCCTAGAACAGTGGTTCCCAACTTTGGTCCTCCAGGTGTGTTGGACTTCAACTCCTAGAATTTCTGATTGTTGGCCAAGTTGGTTGGGGGAGTTGGAGTCCAAAATATCTGGAGGATCAAAGTTTGGGAACCCTTAGCCTAGAAGAACTAACACATTTTGCATGCTATATTATTTTTTAAAATAAATCTGAAAATGTGACACCCATAGATTCACTTAGGCTATACCAGCAATGCAGAAATAACCTGGTTTGACTCCATTTTAACTGCCATGGCTCAATGCTGTGGTATTCTGAGAACTGTAGTTTCTTGTGGTATCAGAGCTTTAGCTAGTACATTTATTTCCTAGGAGAAAGAGAAACAAAGTCTGAATTGGTTGTTAAATATAAGTATACACTGCCTATCTTTTTGTTAATACATTATGGTGGGAACCATGTGGTACCATATCAGTGATTGTTATACTGAATCTACACCCCTCCTGTTCTTTGAGCACTAATATTCCCGACCTTTTCTAATACAACCCCCTACCCCTCAACTCAGGCAAGAGAGCAACCATACATCCTGGAAAAACAAGCTAGGTATAAACCAATATCTTGACACCTAAATACAGTATTCTTCATTCATCCTGCAGTCTCTGTCCTGGGCATTAGTTAGCTTTGGGCCTAATGACCATAATATCCAACTAGATTTTTGGACTTTTTCTTTCTTCTCCTATGTCCTATCTTTTTTGGATCCAGTCTAGTCCAATGAAGAATACTTAAAAGCTCACACTGTTTTGTAGCACTTTGATTGGTCCTAAGAAATCTATCACTAAATTCTGATTTTTGTTTTTACTCAGGGACCACATGGATTCTATTGGGGATTTTATTTACTATATAGCATAGTGAAGTAATAGCATAACAATTACAGACATTTTAATGTTTGCACAAGGCATAAGTATTGATTTACATTCTATACTTATTAAAATCTTTAGATATTAAAAGCATTAGATTCTTTAAATTTTAAAAAGTAAAATGTTGCTTATTAAGAAAAAAGAGGATCTGAGACAGAATTTGGCACAGAAAATAAAAGAGTCATCTTTTACTAATATGTATCACTTTTTATTTGTTTGTGGATTTGGGAAGGCTTGTGTTTATAACCAGTAAACCTTTGAAAACTTAAGAAATTTGTGGACAAGTCTTTTGTTCTGGCTGTGATCCCGAGAGCCAGAGGCCTTACTACACCCAAAGTCCATAGTATTGCTCTTGGGACAAAACAATAATTAACAAAATAGAGATGCTTCCAATTGCTTAGTATGTCAAAAATTATCTTGACACTCATAGGATTATTGAAAATGTTGCCATTGATTTGGGTGGGAGAGCAGTGATGTGTGTTGTGCTTCACTGGGCTTAATAACTATGACAAAACAGTAAGAGTTACTGAACTGGTGAATAAACACTTCAGCTGGTTTATCAATATATATTTACACAGTTGATAATCAATAGCTGATGATAATAATGAATAGTTTGAAAGCTATAAACTAATTAATGTTGCTAAGAAGCAAGAATGAATCAATTCAGCATTTTTTAAAAAAAGGAATTGCCATATTTACATATTTTAAATATTAGAACTTTACAGGTATACTTTGATTTACTAATTGAATCTCTTATTACTTACTGAGTATCACCCTCTCAGTTACACCCTATTGCTAGATATGTTTGCAGCACATTGTACTGAAGATGCTGTTGAAAATGCAGAACAGTTTAACATTTTCAGTTATGTCATTAGCACCACATACTTCATAAGATACCCTTGGGAACATACCCCTTGACTTCTTTTTTCTGTTTGAATAGCAGGGCAAATCTCTTTTATGGCAATCTAATTGACCACTTTTCCTTTCAGAAGCTTTTTCGTGGCTTTGCAGATTCACCTGAAAGGAAGAACTGCAAATGATATTAGCATAATTAGAAGGTGAAATATAATATGTTTGAAATTACTAATGCTTGTCACCATAAAAAATAAAGCTTGGTTAAACTAATATATAGTTGGTTGGGAGACTGAGTGAGAAGATGGAATCTGACAGCTTTGGGTACCTTGCTAGAGATGAAAAGGAGGAAAAGTTATGGGAAGAAGTGAAGTCTAGTCTAAAAGTACCTTGCCTAGGTCCAGCCAGAGGTGTCATTAGTGATTCAGGGTGTGTGGGTCTCACCAGGTGACACCCTAAGGGACACCACTGCTCCCCAAGCATCTGCCTTTTGGCAGAAATGAGCTGTGGTCTTACAGCAGTCTCTCAGTAGATGCGCCATCGGCGTTTGAAGCTCAACATGTCCAAGACGGAGCTTCTTGTCTTTCCACCTAAGCCCTCCCTCCAATATTCCTTTTCTGTTTCTGTTGGTGACATCTCTATTTGACTGGTCCAGGAAGCCCGCAGTCTTGGTTTCATTTTTTATTCTTCTCTGTCGTGTATCCTCCAGATCCAGGCCACAGCCAAGGCCTGTAGATTCTTTCTCTACAATATTGCTAAAATCTATCCATTTCTTTCTGCTTCTACTGCCAAGACTCTGGTCCACGCTCTGGTCATCTCACAACTTGATTATTGTTACCTCCTTCTGGCAGGGCTTCCTCTCTCTCACCTCCATCCTTTAATTTCTGTCCAGCATTCAGCTGCACGCATTATTACATCCGCTTGCCACTTTGACCATGTTTGTCCTCTATTATCATCCCTTCACTGGCTCCCGTTCCCCTTCCGTATTCAGTATAAGCTTCTGCTGTGGACTTTTAAAGCCTGGCATGGGCTGGCCCCTCCTTATTTATTAAACCTTATTTCTCCTCACCTTCTGGCTCTTGCCTTCCATTCTAGTAGTCAAGTTCTGCTGTCTCAGCCTAGGACAGAGATGGAGAACCTTTTAGAGACCGAGTGCCCAAACTGCAACCCAAAATCTACTTAGTTATCACAAAGTGCCACATCCCTCTGGGTTTCTAGTGACAAACTCTAGTGAACTTTGTGTTGGGACGATGATGCGTGTGCCCACAGAGAGGGGTCTGAGTGCCACCTGTGGCACGCGTGCCATAGGTTCACCACAAATGGTCTAGGATTTTCACTGCCTGTCCCGGATTCGTCCCTTTTCACTTGCTGTCCCTCACTCCTGGAATCTCCTTCCCCCATGAACACGGGCCATCCCTTCTTTAACCAGTTTCAAAACTGAGTTGAAAATCATCCTGTTCAGAGAAGTGTTCCTAGGCATTGAGTGACTATTATTTGTTATCTGACGTTTTTAATTTGTTGCCTGCTTTACTTTATTGTACCCTTTCTGGTATTGTTATGTATTATGCATATGTATTATGCTATTATTTCTTAGATTGTACGCCATGGACAGGTTTACTTTATCTATTTTTATCTATTTTATTGTTTGTATGTACAGTGCTGTGTAAATCTACAGCGCTTTATAAATAAAGCATAATAATAATAATAATAATAATAATATGGTGTTCACCTGCATCCCTTTAAAACATTGAAAAGAGGGTATGAGTGGGGCGATGGGTCAGTGGGAGGAGAAAGAAGAAACCCCATGTTTTTTAAAATATATTTTTTAAATTTTTCTTTAAAAATAACATCTTAGCAAATTTTCACTTTAACCACATGACACTATGTACACGGACATGTATTTAGGATATGCATATGATACTGTAATTTAAAGGTATAATTTGAATTTTATTAATTTTTTATGTCATGACTATTTCCATTACATTCAGTGATGTATGGGAATTACAATTTGTGAGTTAACATTAGTACAAAAAACAAAACGTTGCTAAGGATTCTGTATGGTGGGGCATGGGAGGAGGTCAATGTGGGAGTGACACCATGAATCACAACACTGAGTGATACCACTGGGTCCAGCCTAATAATACCAATCTGCAAGACAACAGAGCAAACAATAGAAAGAAGGAATCCCAGAAGAAAGCTTTATACTTTCTTTACTCTTTTATACTCTAGTGGCACATTGTTACTATGGCAAAGAAGTTGGTGGGCCCACTCACAAAAGAGGTCTTACTGAAGAGACTTTATTCAAGGACTCTTCAAATCCAGGAACTGATACTTGTTACAAGGTATGCAGCACACTCGAGCTATGCCTTGAGTATTTGCTGTCTTTTTACATTGTCCATAAAATGCTTGCTGTTTTTCTCTTACACATATTTCTCTTACACATTATACTTTCTGATCTGTGCATGCATGTAGAGTTGATGTTAACAGCACTGAGCCCAGATACGCAACAGCACAGATCTCCATATGCATGGATCTCCCTGAAAGGCAAGATTACATGTGATGCTGAATCAGGAGTGATCTTACGTTTGGGGTATTCACATGCATTTTTTGTCCCAGGGAGATGTGGATTGATGCACTGATGCATATAGGGTTTGTTCTACCTAGGCCCCATTCACACTACAAAAATAATATGGGATGAATCCGGGTTGAATGCTTGTTCTTCACACATGTCCCAAATGCACTTGATGCAATTTGGGGGGGGGGGTCTGGCAACCCCACTCCACCCCACTTAACCAGGATATTCAATACTGGGGTTTTTCCCGAGATTTCCTGAAAGATCTGCATCAATCCACATCTTTGGTAGTGTGAATAAGCTTCTGAATCGATTCAGGTTGCTCTATATCATTCAAGAGAATGGAGGCAGCTCCACTTTATCCCACAACTATGGCATAACAAAGGGGTTACAATGACTCAAAGAGATTCATGAACCCAAAACAAAATGGGAACAACAAATCAGATATGCATCAGTGCAGCGACCCGTATCTCCTTGGGCCAAAAAAATGAGTGTGAATCCCCCCCCCATTTTGTTTTGGATTTGTGAATCTTCTAGTAATTGTAACCCCATGTTATTCACACTTGCCATTGTTTTGGATTAGAATGGAGCTTCCTCCCTTCCTTTCAAGGAGAAGCAATGATACAGTGCTATTCAAATCAATTCGGAAGCTTATTCACACTGCCAGTGCAAATGTTTTGGGAAAACTCGGGCAGGGTGAAACCCCCTATCAAAAATCCTGGGTTAAGTGGGGGTTTTGCCAGACACACACACACACACACACACACACACACACACACACACACACACCAAGCAAAGTTCATCAAGTGCATTCAGGATGTGTATGAACAGCAAGGATTTAACCAGGATTATTTTTGTAGTGTGAATGGGGCCTTTGAAGCATGCATATTTGATTCAGGTGCCGGTACGTTTGTTCTTAGCTGCCCTTGAGTTGACCCTGACTCATGGTGACCCTGTGGATGGGACATCTCCAAGACCCCAAATCCTTCACTGCTCTGCTTAGGACCTGGAGATTAAGCCTATAGCCTCCTTGATTGAGTCCATCTGTCTGGCATGTGGTCTTCCTCTCTTTCTGCTACCATCTATCTTTCTTAGCATTATTGCATTTTCTAATGAGTTGTACCTTTTCATGATGTGGCCTAAGTTTTGTCATCTTGGCTTCCAGGGATAGTTCAGGCTTGATCTGTTCTGGGACCCATTTGTTTGGTTTTTTTATTTTATTATTATTATTTTATTTTTTTGGCTGTCCACAGTATCCTCAGCACACTTCTCCAGCACCACATCTCAAATGTGTTGATTTTCTTCCTGTCCACTTCCTTCACTGTCCAGCTCTCACATCCGTGCATGGTAATGGGGAATATGATGGCTTGGACTATTCTTACTTTAGTGTTTGGTTGTATATGTTTACACTTTAGGATCTTGTCTAGTTCTTTCATAGCTGCTCTTCCCAATCCTATTCTTCTGATTTCCTGACTGTGGTCTCAGTTTTGATCAATATTTGATCCAAGGTATGGGAAATCTTAAGCTATTTTGATTTCTTCATTATCTAGGTAGAATTTATGCAGATCCTCTGTGGTCATTATTTTTCTTTTCTTTATATTCAGCAGTAAGCCTGTCTTTGCATTTTAACTTTCCTTAGTAATTTTTCAAAGTCTCTGATATTGTACACACTGGGTTGCTTTTGACTGTTGAGACAGATTGCTCCGATATGTGCCTTCCTGGGTCCTGAGATCTTCAGGAGAGGCCCTTTTCTCAGTCCCTCCAGCTTGATAGGTTTGGTTGCTGGGGAAGCTTAACAGGACTTTCTTAGTGACTGCCCCCAAAGTCTGGAAGGCACTTCTCAAGGAGGCCAGAATGGCCCCTTCCTTGCTGTCCTTCTATCAGCTGACAAAGACCTTTTTATTCTAACAAGCTTTTAAAACAGAAAGTTTTGAAAATAATAGAAAACAACATGGTGCCTTATTGTTTTAAACAGAATTGTTTTATATTTTTAATCTTTTAAAGTGTATTTTTTAAAAAAGGATTTAATATAGTGAATGGTTTAATTCTATTTTAATTTTCACGTGTATGTTTTTAATTCTGTATTGCATTTATTTTAAATTGCAAGCTGCCTTGGGTCCCAGTTTTGAGGGAAAGGCAGCAAATAAACAAATGCAGAAACACATAAATAATTGTTGAGATAGATTAGGATGCTGTTTTACTAAGACACAGCAGATATAAGGAGCTAATTTCACTAATATATGCAATTAATATTACATTAGTTAATGTTCACACAGCTGCAACATTTCTGGCTTGTATAATTGGTTTTCAATTACTGATTCACATGCTAGAGAAATATTTAGTCACAAGATGTGCAAACTATATTTTTGACTAAGTAATTCATAGTAATAATTTTATGAAATGTGTTTTTAAAAATAAGCTATGGAGAAGTTATATGAAGTGCAGTTAAAACCCCAAATTACGACAAAACTGCTGGAGTCCCAAACAAATTACTCCCATGACATGCTAAGTTAACACAAAATTGCTGAGATCCTGCATTGGGAGACATAACTATGATGATGGAGTTCAATCACTGTAGCTAATGTCACCTGATGTGACTGTCCGAAATTTACCTTAGAAGCCAAGCAGCACTAATGTAAGGACTTTGAGTGAAGTCCTTTGGTAAGTGAAGAAACATCAAGCCCCTTCCTGACAGAGAGGTGCTTTGAGACAGGCAGCTACTATGGGTTGCAATGACCATAAAAATGAATTCCAAAATTTATGAGGTCTTCTAGCTTATGACATTGGTAAGACTTGATAGGATGCCAGCAACATGGGTTATTTTTTGAGAAATGCAGATTCCTTCGGTCCTGGATTTTTGTGGCAGGGCACATTTGGATACTCTGTTCCTTCATGTTACATTTTTATAAGTGAGTGGTTTCAAGCACTTCTCTCATTATACAATGTGATTTAGAATTGGGCTCCAGTTCATTTATGAATCATCTAATGACAGATTTCTATCCACCAGAGGGCACTACAGCACTTGGCACACACTGCAAAAGGGCTCCCCCACCACCACCACCCCATTTGTTAAACTGAAAGCCTGTGGAAGAGCAATCTAATAGATAAGAATAAGTACCAGTGTGAGAGACAATAATGTATACTGGCTGAGTACCTGGCCTGAAGCAAGTTAAGAAACTCAGCTTTAACTTTCATGGCTCAGTGCTAAGGAATCCTGGGATTTGCAGTTTGCTGGAGCACCAGAACTCTTTGACAGAGAAGACTAAAAATCTCACAAAATTATAAATCCAGAATTCCATAGCATTGAGCCATGGCAGGTAAAGTGGCGTCAAACTACATTGTTTCTGTAGTGCGGATACAGGCAAAGTTACAATTTTATTTAACAAAACTTTTAAAAGAAATAACTATGTTTTTAAAAAAATAATGGTTAAAAGCAGTTAAACACATTTAAAACACAATTACTAATAAAAGATAAGAAATTCAGCACAGGCTTTGTTATTTGTTTCCCATCTTTTTTCCTCAGCCCAGGGGCTCAAAGTGACATACAAAATTTAAAACGGATTCAGGTTAAAAGTTCACCTCTTCAAGAGCTAAAAATTAAAATATAATGAAACTATAAATAGAATTAAACACATTTTAAAACCATTGGCCTGTTACAGACTGCCAAAATAAAGCTGCTTGGGGTCTCTTTGGAGGTATGCTGTTTAAATGATGCATGGGTCCTAAGAATCTGGAAGCTGCACCAAAGCTGCACTCCAGTGCTTAGGAATGGAGTGTGGCTTTGGCGTGACCTCCGGACTCTTAGGACCCATGCATCATTTAAACAGCATACCTCCA
>NC_056527.1:27668467-27694091 GCF_019175285.1 Sceloporus undulatus | reverse complement strand
TTTAAATGATGCATGGGGCCTAAGAATCTGGAAGCTGCACCAAAGCTGCACTCCAGTGCTTAGGAATGGAGTGTGGCTTTGGCGTGACCTCCGGACTCTTAGGACCCATGCATCATTTAAACAGCATACCTCCAAAGAGACCCCAAGCAGCTTTATTTTGGCAGTCTGTAACAGGCCATTGTCTTTTTTTAAACACAACTAAAATATTAAATACAGCATATTATTAAAAAGTGCTTTCCCCATTTGACAGTTGTGAAAGGCCTGCCCGAAGTCTTTGCTTGCCACTGGTAGAGCACCATGGAGTCTCTTTAAGAAGGGAGTCCCGGACCCTAAGAACAGTTAACAATATAGCCATCTCCCATGTTTACACTACATCAATGGCTCCCAAATTCTGGTCCTCCAGATGTTTTGGACTTTAGCTTCCAGAATGCCTGACTGTTGGCCAAATTGGCTGGGGTTTCTAGGACTTGAAGTTCAAAACACCTGGGGGACTAAAATTTGGGAACCACTGCTCTAAACGTACCTGTGAGAGTATGAGAGATGGAGAGAAGGGCCTCTCCTGAATATTTCAAAACATGGGGAAGTTCATATGGTCATTCAAATAACCTTGATCCGAACTGCAGATTGTGACCAGCTCTTTGAATTATGCTCAGAAGTGGAGACACTGGTGCTGTTTTAACAAGAGTTGGATGCTCTCTATAACTTGGTCTAGTCTGTAATTTAACTGCAGTTCTTTTGGCCAGCTGAAGTTTGGAAAGTTAGAAACTAGTCACAAGTTGCACAATACAGCAATGGTGTTAAAACTCCTTTGGGCATGATGGTACTCTGCCTTGCTCTATACACTCAGCCAGTCCTCTGGCTTTTGTAATGAGTCAGGAAGGGCAAGGTTTAACATATACATGGTGGCTTTCACCTTTCCAAAAACTTTGTCCATATCCTCAGGTTTTACAAATTGGAAAGTATCCATTAACGCTGGATGAACTGGGGTCAAAGTAACAATCACTGAATTTATATTAACTATGGCGGGATACAGACTGCCCAAAAAGGGCGGCTTGCCGGCGCCTTGTTTTGCTGCATAAGGGAGCTGCAGCGGACAAACCATGCGGCTCCCTTGCGCAGCAAAAAGAACTCGCAAAAGGTGATTGTGACGCTGCAGTGCGCCAATGGCGCACTTGCGGTGTCACAATGATGCCAGGATGTGCGGACACTAAACGTCCGTCATGTCAAAATGGCAGCACCCATGTGTACAGGGCACCACCATTTTGATGCCCTTGTCACGTGCTAGGGGTGAGGCACGTATGGGTGGTGCGCCCTCGGCCAACCTCTAGCACGTGATGAGGGCGCACTTTAGGCCCGCCTATAGCATCCAAATCAGAGTGGATTGGAGTGATTATCTGCAAAGTGCCAGGCAAACAGGCTGTCAAGGGGTCTGGATTCTTCTCTTGTGGGCCAGCTCATTTCAGATGCAATGGTGACAGAAAATAACTTTTTTATTGCCTGCTTTGCTATGGAGTATGACTTCAGATAGGCTCTAGTTCATATTTGATTGGACTTGCTTGAGGTTTTCTGCCAATGTTGCTATTGTTGCCATCTCACTCATTTCATGGCTGTCAGTTCCCTGTATAACTGTGAGTTGGTTTGAATCCATTCCTTGAGAGGGGACAGCTGGGAATGGTTATGTCCACCATCCAGGCCATTTCCCCATTCCAGAGGATAACCAGGGCTTCATCAGAATTGCCTGGCAAGGGAACAGGGAAATCCCCAAGAACCATCATGAAGCCAATTAGATTCATGCATCACCTGGCACAGAGTACTTTAATCTTTCACCCACCCCTGTAGAGGTTTGGGTCCAGGCAAGTCCAAATTCCACTGGCTAACAACAGTGTATGGCAACAAAGCTATAAGCAGTACCTTTACTGTACTTCCAGAGTGTGATAGGGCAGCATGAGTGGGGGCATATCCCACTTCGAACAGACCTGTGGGTATCATGACAGAAATGAAGTCCTGAGAAATTCCCAATAGGGTAGTTTCAGCATGTATGTTGCAGTCATCCAGCATACTGAGCTGAGGAGACTGCAACAGTTAGCCCACTCTCCAGACTAGTTCAAGAGGAAAGACTCTTTACCAATGAGATGAATAGTACAGTAGGCCCTTGGTAGCCACTAGGGCTTGGTTCCAGGATAGGGTTTGGTTCCAGACTTGAACGGGTGTTCAAGTCCCGTTAAATACAATGGATAGTAAAATGAGATCCCTTATATAAAATGCCAAAATCAAAGTTTGCTTTTTGGAATTTAAATATATTTTAAAAAACACTTTTAAGCCATGAATGGTTGAATTCCAGATAAAGAATCTGTGAATATGGAAGGCCAACTGTACATCAAAAGAATCCTGTCCAAGCCACCTGCCTTCAAATACCCAGACCTGAACCCAACAGACTGTGGGATAGACCACCTGGTAAGGGACATGGAGTCTTGTTAAGTCAAGTTATAGAATTGGTGCAATCAAAGAAATACATGCAGGCTTCTGAGTTAAGTGAGAATTGATGCATATTCAATTATTGCCTTTAGTCTTACAATTTATTTACACCAGTAATCTATGAAATGGCATAGTAACATCTTTTTAGCTACAGACAATTTTGTAAGAATTTAGCTTGCAAAAGGCACCAAATAAGAAAGAAAAAATCTGATGCCATGACGTGTTTTTAACCTTATGAAAGTTCCAGTGACTGAAATGCTTGCTGATCTTTCAAAGACCAGTTGATCCAATAAAAGATACAATCGCACTAATTCTACTTCCAAAAGAGATTGGTTTTAGGACAGTCAGGAGAAATTTCATCCTAATACATTTTTCTCCCAAGAAAATTGTCAGCCAGTGAGAACTCAGGTATATAGGAAAAGGGCCTGTGTGCCCCTGGCTGCCAGAGGAGTTCAGCAAGTCTGTTATTATGATGATACAAAAGGCAGAGAGTGAATAGATGATACAGAAGCATTATGGCAAAACTTGTCCTGGCCATTCTTTGGAGACATGATGAGAAAGAGCCTGACATTCAGATACTCCACTGGGTGATGGGAACTAGCTGGAGCTGAAATGCATTCTGTTGAATAGCACCAGGCTCAATGGCAGTGAAGTGTATCACAGCTTATATTGTTATTTTGACCTAAGGAGTTCACTGCTAGCATAACATTATCCAACTGACTACAAGACAGAGAGTATGCCACTGAATTCCAAACTCTTTTCTATACCATGATGAGGGGCATGGAAAAAATCATGTTGCTGTATTAACACAGCTAAACAACTTTTAATGTTACTCTCCTATAAAATGTGAAAAATGAAGTCCACAGCTATTTTATACCTTCCAGTGCAAAACGTTTTTCTCTAATACAGGGAGTGAATGAGTTCTGGTGGTCCAGGGGCCAATTTTCATTCTGGTGGAAGACCACACTAACCCCCTCCCAGTCAGACCAGAAATGACTGGAGAGTCATTTCCACACCCTCCAACTGTCTCAATCTGGCAAGGACAGCCCCAGATAATCCTTTGCTTTCCCACTTTTCCAGCAGCTTTTAAGTGTCCCAGTTTCTCTCTGCTCCTTCCACTTTTCCACTTTACTTTAATTGGTCTGAACAGAATTTAAAGTGTGAAAGTACATATGTATGTCAACCTCATGTATAAGTTGAGGGCAGGTTTGGGGGCCAGAATTATGGGTTTTGATACACCCTGTGGATAAGTTGAGGATAAAACTTAGATGTATGTAACCAAGGATGTAAAGGACAAAGCAAAGTAAAACCATGCCAAAGGACACTGCTATTCTCCAGGCATTCAAAAAGGCCTGAAATGACGTTGCAACAGAGAGAAGTCGGTGTTTCTTTTAGGTGCTCCCAGGATGGTCACAAGACCAAGGCAAATACAAATGTCTCCATCCACTCCTCTCAGGATAGTGCTGACACTAGGCTCTCTGCCAAATCCAATCCTCCCTATGCAATGAGTCTGTATTGAGCGTAGCCAAGTCTTGGGCCTCTTGCCCAGTTCTCAGAATGAAGGGAATACATCTCAGGGCAAGAACACAGCCTTGAAATATGCATTTTTCTCATTTCCCCCCCTCATTTTTTGTTCTTATTTTTAAATGGCTTACTTTGTGCAACCATGATTTATGCTTAATGACATCGTAAGAACCCATCACTTGTAATATCATCCTGGTAACATCACTTTCCATTCATGCTTCAGTCCTCTTCCTCAGCCTCATTTAGGATGTTCCCTACCAAGAGGAGAATCTACCTCTGTGTCACCAAATGATATTATTATTATTATTATTATTATTATTATTATTATTATTATTATTAACCTTGGCATGGCATATATGGTAGGGAAATGGATTCCAACTCAAAAGGAAATGGAGAATTGGGCATTTCCTCCTTTGCAGAGTTTCTCTCATACTGTCCAACCTTTCACAGATGAAAATCGGGAGACGTGTGGCCAAGCAACATCAGAGTACAGTCAGGTTTTCAAAAGTTATCAGTGAGGGAGGACACACGTGCAGTTTGATTTTCTCTGAAACTACTGGGAAGGGGAAGATTCCTCTCCTATCTTCCCTATTGAGTACATTGAGTGCAAACTACTTTTGCACTTTGAACTCAGTTTGCAACAAGTAAAGTAAAGATAATAGCAAAGAGGCAAAGTCAGAGACAGGAATGGGGACATTTTAAAAGAAGCTGAAAAAGTGAAGAACAGAGGATTAATTGGGACTGTTCCTGCCATAATTAGAACAGTTGTATGCTGTAGCAACATTTTTTCTGCTGTGAGAATGTCCTCTTCCTTTCTATCTTCTCATTCCTTTACAGCCAGTCCTTTTATGCTTTCCCAAAAAAATTCCCAAAGGAACCTTCCCAAGCTCAGGCCTTTCACAACTGATGTTTTAAAAAAGGTTACTAGAATATCTAGTTACTTTTGAATAATGAGCAATTAAAGAGTTACTTTTAAATGTGCTTGGAATAGGTAGAAACTACTTTTGAGGGCCTTACAGATATAACTGATTACTTTTGAAAGGTAACTTTCTTAGCTCTGGGTCTATGTCCATCAAGGGGGAAGCTTTTGACAAGTGCCAGCACCACTATATAAACTGCTTTTATTTCTTTCAGATCAGACCATGGCCTCTTTCACACTGTACAAAAATAAGACCATATTCTACTCTAGGGAGCCAACATGATGTAGTGGTTTGAGTTTTGGAGTTAGGGTCCAAATCCTGCTCAGCCATGGAAACCCACTGGGTGACCTTGGGCAAGTCACACTTTCTTGTCCTGAGAGGGAAGCAAAAGCAATCTCGCTCCGAACAAATTCTGTCAAGAAAACCCCATGATATGGTTGACAAACTAGAGTTGCCTAGGTTGAAATCCAAGACACACAACAACAAAAATTCTGCTTTAACTGGCTAAGAATTCTTAAAAAATAAACAAATCCAAAGCAGGATTCCTTAGGATGGACCCAGTGCAAGTAATGTGGAATGTATGCAATGCGAAAGGGCCACTCATACAGAAAACCTGGTCTAGTTGTTGAGCATATCAGTTAGTCTAGGTCTGAATCCCAAAAGCTCTGATGTGATTTTTAAAAAAAATATTTTATGTTATTACTTTTATTTTATTTATTTTATTTTATTTGCAAGCTGAGGGAGGATATTAACTTCTTTATTTTAGATGTGATCAAAGTATTTTAACTTGATTTTATTGTCTGGATAACTTTTGAGTTCTTTTTTCCCTTTTGTTCTTTTTTGTTCTGTAACTTAATGTTATTCAGAAGAAATAAAGGGTAGTTATAAAATATTATAGGTCCCCCAAGGGATTAAAAAATAAACAAAGTACAGGGCAAAGCCATCTAAATCACAGCCAAAGTACTCCATCAACTTCCAACTTTATAACCATTAAATAGGGCATTATGTGCCATTTTTTACCCTATAAACTAAGAGAAGATAAAATATAAGAATTTATTGTTGTTAATAAACAAAAGGCATAGAGATGCGTGTGTGTGGGAGGGGGCAATTCAGCATGGATCGAAGCATGCTGGACCATCCAAAGGTTGTGCATTAAACAATATAATCCTCAATCTTTCTCTCTCTTTATGCAAGGAGTGGGCAGTTGCAGTAGGAATTGAGAGGCAGTTTTCTGCCCCAGGATCTTCAGGGAGGCCACACGGATGGACAAAATAACTTAATTTGGGGGGGGGGGCAGAAGTGTCTGGAAGTCCATTTCTGAGAACCTTTCACACTACTCAGTTATAGCACTATGATTCCATTTTAACTGCCATGGCAATATACTATGGAATCCTGTTATTCGCCATTTAGTGATGGGTATTTAAAATTAAAATTTTCAGCCAGAGAGCTCCTTCAGTACCTCACCAATCTACGAACCTCAGGATTCCCTAGAATACAGCCATGTCATCTAAAGTGGAATCATAGTACCATAATTATATACTGTAGTACTAAAGGGTCCCATGAGTTTGAAAACAAAAAAAAACTCCAAAACCTGTATTTTTTATGATAAGAAGTGTCAGCTCTCTCTGAATTGCCGTTCTTGTAGTTTGCCTGGGGAAGGCAATTCTCTTTCTCTCTCTCTCTTCCAGAGCCTGAAGGGGTTGGAAGCAGAATTTCTTACATAGTGATCCAGAAGTTCTGTCCAGAATGCAAATTGTTAGTTTGCTGGAATAGATTCTGTTTGTGCAATTCAAGAAGGGTAGCTCTAAAACAAGAACAAATTTTGCTCTCTAAAGAAGCACAGACTATGTTTTTGAAAAGCTTAATTTCTTTTTTTAGTTTCTACCATTTCTTCTTCATTTCCCTCCATTCTTTACACTCAGAATGCAAGCTCCATGGGCTTAAAAATGCATTTTTTTGAACATGAAAGCAAAATGCCTCAAGCTGGCTATGTTAATACAACAAGTTAATAACAAGTTGTAGAAGTTACATTGCCTTTCTGGTTTCAAGAAGTAGCTGGGGAGGATGTGTCAAGGAGGGAAGTTAATATCTTGTATGGGTTTCTCTCACTTTTTACTGTCCATTCTACTGTCTAGAATCATAGGGCTTGAGAAGGCAGCTACACAGGATTGAGCCCCTGTCAGTACTTGGAAGGAAGACCACCTGGTATTGCCAAAAATATCCAGGAAGCACGAAGAAAGAGTCTGGCCTGCAATCCTAAAGAGTATTGCAGACCCTCTAGTCTAACTCACTGCTTGCATGCCCTCCAACATTTCACAGATGAAAGCTGGGGCACATATGTTGGAACCATGTCAGAGCACAGTCAAAGGGGTGAGGCCAGACAACAAGGGGGCAAACGTTATTAATTAAGAAGGGCAGAACTATTTTAGGCAGAGAAGCTCTAGAATTTATTGTTGTTGTTGTTATTATTATCTTAAGCCATCTGAGGGCTTGCACTAAGACTCTAAACTATCTAGTCTGTGAGCTGCTTTTTGCTGACAATGCTGCCCTTGTTGCCCATACGGAAGCAGCTCTGCAGTGCCTAACATCTTGTTTTGCTACAGCTGCAGAGCTCTTTGGGCTGGAAGTCAACCTGAAGAAAACGGAAGTTCTCCACCAGCTTGCACCACAGGAAGAACACTACCATCCTCACGTCACTGTAGGCAAATCTGTGCTTAAGTCCGTCCAGCAGTTCACCTACGTGGGAAGCATCATCTCCTCAGACGCCAAGATTGATAAAGAGATCGATCACAGACTAGCGAAGGCATATAGTGCATTCAGAAGGCTTCACAAAAGAGTCTGGAGTAATGAACACTTGAGGCGAAGCACAAAAATCAGTGTGTATCAAACCATTGTACTGTCTATTCTTGTATGGGTCTGAAACATGGGTCACCTATCGCCAACACCCACAACTCCTTGAACGCTTTCATCAGCGCTGTTTACGCATAATTCTAAATATACACTGGACTAACTATGTGACAAATGTTGCTGTCCTTGGGCAAGCAAAAATCACTAGCTTTGAGGCCATGCTATTGAGAACGCAGCTGCGCTGGGCAGGACATGTTTCTAGGATGAAGGACCATCGCCTCCCAAAAATAGTATTATACGGTGAACTCGCCATGGGTCAGCATAAGAGGGGCGCTCCAAAGAAACGATACAAGGACTCCCTGAGACAACACCTCAGGCTTGGCCAAACTGATCACCAACAATGGTCCGCCCTGGCCTCACATCGGGAGGCATGGAGACGCACTATCCACAACACTGCAGCCTTATTTGCAAACTCATGCCGAACGAGTCTCGAAGAGAACCGACAACGCAAAAAAGAACCGCAACCCGGAAACATCACCCAAGGAGACTTTCTGCTATGCTTTCTGGAACCGGACTTGTTTATCTCGGATTGGCCTTTTTAGTCATCAACGCACTTGTAGAAAGCGTGGGATGAGTCCTTCTTGAATCTTCATTCACGAAGAAAAGCCAGAAAGAGAGAATATTAATATCAAAATTTATGTACTGAGTTTAGGAAGACAGGACTGTACCTCCTACTCTACATTCATGCTTGCTGAGCTATTATGTACAAACTACTTGTTTCCTTGTTTTCTGCTGCTGCAGAGAATAGGACACGGGACACTGGATGCAATCTACAGGAGAAGAGATTCCAGCTCAACATTAGGAGGAACTTCCTGACAGTAAGAGCTGTTTGACAGAGGAACACACTCCCTTGGAGAGTGGTGGAGTCTTCTTCTTTGGAGGTTTTAAACAGAGGCTGGATGGCCATCCGTCGGGGGTGCTTTGATTATGAGTTCCTGCATGGCCCTTTTGGTCTCTTCCAACTCTAGGGTTCTATGATTTTATGATTCTATTCTTTCACTTTAAATTCAAATAAATTTTGCAGCAGTTGAAATAAGCTGAGGACAAAGGGGTAGAAGACAGAGAAGCAGGGGGATATTAAAAGCTTTTGTGAAACAGGACCACAGTATGAACCAGGCCTGTCCCTGCCAAACAAGGACTGTCGAAGGGTATGTGCTTGGTGGAAGAAGACCATTCTGAAGAGATGGTTTCCCAGCCCCTGACTGAAGACCTCCAAGAAGGGAAAGGCTGGAGGTTGTCAAGCTACTTGTACCATTTAGAAATTCCTCCTGGTATTCCTTCAAAAACTACTCTCCTGTAATTTAAACCTCACAGGACCCAAAGTTTAAATTTTATATCTTTAATATAAATCCCACTTTCTCCTGAATGGGATTCAGAATGGCTTTCCGTATAAGCTAAAACAGAGCCATAAAAACAATATGAAATAGGAAAATGTAAAAAGCAGGTTTTTTATTGTTCTTATGTGCCTTCAAGTCATTTCTGACTTATGGTGACCCTAAGGCAACCCTATGATGGGCTTTTCTTGATGAGAGTTGTTCAGAGGAGGTTTGCCATTGCCTTCCCTTGAGGCTGAGAGAGTGTGACTCGCCCATGCTAACCCAGTGGGTTTCATGGCTGAGCTGGGAATTGAGCCCTTTATATTTAATTACAACACCATTTCAAAATCATTAAAATTTAAAACAAAGCACTTAAAGAACACAGCAGATATTGAAAGAGCACTCACACCCTGCCTTCTGGAGTTGCAGAGAATTAATCATTGCCTTTTTCTACATGGGAGCCTTTCAGGGATTTGAAGAGTATTTATCAAGTCACCTCTTGGTCTTCCCCCCTCTGCAATGAACACTGTAGCTACACATAAGTGATACCTGTACCTCATATCTAAATTGTATTGCTTCCCTAACCTCCCCAAGGAAACTGATCCCAAAGAGGAGTTCCCTGCAGCTGAGATTAAAGGAAAGAGGGACAAAACAACTTGTGAACAATTTCTGTTCCATTCTGATGAAACCTGTCATTGATAAAAGAGAGTGCGGGCTTTGCTAAACCAATTAAAATGTTTTTGCCTCAGGAGGTAAATAAAAACACATGATAGAACTAAAACAGACTGGAGAGTGGTAATCAGTACAGTAGTTCAGTATTGAACAATATTGAACACTGTAACAATAACACATAATAAATCATTTTGAAAGGTGCATTCGATATATTTTTCCAAGGACGAACAAAGTGTACTCATGAGGATTGAAAGGAGGCCCTCGGTTGGTTTTATGGTTCCTTTTTGGAAGAAATGGCCATTTCTTCTTAAAGGGGGACTTTCCCCTCTTATGCAACACAACGTTCCTTTAAAATAATGCTAAATGTAGTTCGCGAGGGAGAAGGCACTGGATTTTATTAAAATCTTGTGCTTTTATGGTACCTTTGAGCCCCTTACACAGTAATATTTTTGGACAGGATGGGAAAATGCAGACTATGGACTGCATACAGTCTGAACCCCTTTCTGTGCCACTCCTGCACTGTACCCCAAATAAATATGTGCCCTCAAAATTGGGAGGATAGACTCCAAAGGGCCAATTCCTGCTCATGGACCTCCAGGAAAGGCAGATCATGTGATTTAGCTGTGCCCACCCCCCCAACTAAAAATGAGTATTTGGGCAAGCTTTGGTAAAACAACCAATTCCTCTCATGGAATGCCAGGGAAAAGTCTATGAGAGAAAGGATATCAGAGGCAGGTCTCTGTTAAAACCCATCAGAAATAGAAATATATAGAAATGGAGTTAGGGCTGGTTAGGAGGATGGGAGGGTTTTCAGAGTTCAGAATGTGGAAAGAGTACAGGGAGAAACATTAGTTTTGTCTGAAACAGAAGTGTTACTGTCTACTGTGTGTGGAACCAGCCCAAGACTAGAGGGCTTTTATTTGCTATTCCATTGTCTGCATCTGTGTCTTGGTGTTTTAATTTACTAATTTAACAAGGAAGCCTGTCCATGATTTACTACACCAAACCCACTGATCAACACAACCACTTGTCCAGGATAGTGGTCACTTTGTGGCCTGAGACCTGGTCATCCAGGGAGGGAGGGAGGGGGAAAGAAAAGATAAGCGATGTTCCAAGATTGGATGATGCTTTTCCAGATCAGATGACCAAACACTCAGAAAGGAGACTAGACTGAGTTTAAAGTACAAACATAGTTTGCCCTGAGCAGGAGGGAGAAGAGGGTTGAAATTTTGTCTCTTCCAGTAAGCTCAAGCAAAAGCAAACCACTGCAGCCTCTTCTAGCTTGTGTGTTCTTCCTAACTTTTGACATCTTGACCAAACTGATGTCACTTGCCACTGACATCACAGTTTTATCTGTGTAGTGTCAAGAGTATAGAATAATACTCAAGCAGATATTTAATATGCACATGCAAATATATATACCATAGCTTTAAAAATTTCAAAGCTGAGCAGATTTCAACTAGGAGTCGAACTGAAATGCTGCTCTAATTCAGAGAGCATGCCTGCATGGATTTTGTGAACAGAATCAGAGTGCAAATGTTGAGACTTCTGAGTCTCCCTCTTCTTTTTCTATCACACAACAAAGAAAAAGGAAGAGAAAGAGATAATATGTCCCCTAGGGAAGAAGTGCGAGTTGCTGATAGAGGTAGCTTCTGTTTCCTACTGGAGACCAAGATATGGCTTTAAGATCCTGGGCAGGAAATGACATTTGTATCTTATTCCATGTCAAGAAAATTGTCTGGCTCCACATTCTTGGTGGTGAATGCTGCACAAAATGTCTGTCCTTGCCGGGGATCTTGCAGCTTACCAGTGGTGACTGGTGACTCCAATGTTATTGGCACGGTAAATCTGTTCTAAGCTCTAGTCTGAACTTTAAAGGAGCTATCAAAAGTGACCTAAGCCTATTCTGAGATACGGTTCAGCACCGTGGATGCCTACTTTAAAATTCAAACTAAAACCCAGAGAAGAGCAATCCCAGAATTTAAAAAAAGTTTACACTATAAAAACGTATCTGTCACTATGAATGCTGGATTGATTATATTTAGACTGTAATATACACTATGTACTTGATTTGAAGGTTTATAAACAACAGAATTCCAGGGCAATTTGTTTGACAATAAAACTCAAAACATACAAAATACAAAATGAGGTGTTGTAAGAAAATAATCAAATGACAGCTGAAAACAATTAGGAGATTTTTCCTGAGGATTCCTGGAAGAAAAAATTTAGCACTTGTTTAGAAAAGGTGCTTTGTCAAGTGGAGGGGGGTGTCTTTTGTAGCCTATGGTTTTCCTCACCAACATTGCTTGCATTTAGCATGCTTTGTTTTTTGACTGGCCATTTGAACATACAGACGGCCATAATTTCCAAGACTTATTTCTGATGCACATACTTCTTAGGAAATCCTACTCTAGGAGGGGAAACAGATCAATGCTTCAGCCAGGGGAAAAAGGACCAAGAAAGGGGTTCTTCAGTGTTAAAACCCCCCAGCAAGGAGAATCTTTCTCAAGCTCCTTTCTCAGGTTTTCACACCAGTCCACAAATAGACTTGTCTCCTGAATTGATGGTGAGTGAAGGGAAGAGTTAAATAAGGTTAGAGAAGAAAGAAACTAGGAAAAGGGGGGAAGGAAGAGAAGGAGGAAAGCAAGAAAGTTTAAAGAGGAAGGTTTAAAGAAGATGAGAAAGAATGGTAGAAAGTGGAAGGAAATAGAAAGAGAAATGTAGTTGATGGTGATCATTGTTAAATAGACTAAAGGACAATTAAAGACTGTATAATAATATAGATAGAGGTGTGTATGCTTGAAAATTTGTGTTTATGTAGGTTGTGATTGAGAAATGTTGATATTGTTTGTTATAGTTTTTAAGACCTTACGTAGTGATTTTAAAATGCTTAATAATTTTTTTAAAAATAGGATTGTCACCTGATGTTGTGCAGCAATCAAGCATGGGAAACCCAGGAACAGATCCAGGAAGGTGCCAGCCTCCAGATGCATGGCTCCCCCCCCCCCGGGTTGTTATGTAGGGTTCATGTTCTCCCTTGTGGGATCAAATAATTCAACACAGCACATCCTTATTGTAGGGAATATGTACTTTAATGCTTAGCTTGACTCGGAGACCACAGATATCTCGGTGAGAACATGAAACCCATGGGGAAATTACAGTCAGGGCGTGCAGGCAGAGATGTGGCATGAGAGTAAATGCTCATAGAAGAAATAAGACAGCTCTTATGGTCTAATTTGACCAGGTTGCCCTCACAGAGATTTGGGAAAACTCTGGTCAACTAAACTATTATACAGTTTGCCCTTGTGCTGGAGTCTGTTTCACAAGATTCCTAATCCTCTGGGAAATATCCTTGATTTAGTTTTAACTCCCAGGGAGCAAACAGTCTTCATCGCAAGGCAACCCACATGCTCCCATGGCTGGGCTTGATTAGTCTTTTGCTGCTGCCCAAACACACCATTTTCTGTCCTTCCTGGAGCACTTTCAGGGGTCAAATGCAGAAAGCACAATCTGGGAAGGTGTTTTATGAAACCATTCTCTATCGACAGTCTCTCTCTCTCTCTGTGTGTGTGTGTGTTTTTGGAGGGGAGAAGGAAATTTCTTGACTGGCAGCTCCTGTTTCTGTTTTGCCAATTTTGAAAATCCATCACATATAAATATTTACACTGACACTCGGGGGGAAAAAAACCCTACCAACAACCCACAATATAATTAACAGTGTCTTCAGCTGTGAAAGGTTTTTCACAATACGGTAAAGTGAGAGCCAGTTGCTTCGATTATTGCATAAGGAAGGCCTGGTGGTTAGTTTTATGGGGAGGAAAAACTGAGTACCTTCTAACTGAACTTGACTTATGGTAACCCCGAGGAAAACCTATGATAGGGTTTTCTTGGCAAGAGTTGTTCAGAGGGGGCTGGCTGTTGCTTTCCTCTGAGGCTGAGATAGTGTGATTTGCCTAAGGTCACCCAGTGGGTTTTCATGGCCAGCAGGGTTTTGAACCTTGGTTTCCCAGAGGTCTAGCTGCCCAATACTCAAACTGCTACACAACATTTCTTTTGGGATAAGCATTACAGATCCCCAATTTTTAAAAGTCCCAAGCCTCTCTGAAGTGGCAATTCCTAAGTCTCTTGAGCCAGGGCCATGACAGAGTGAGGCAAACACAGTAGGTTTGGGAACTGTTGCAAAAATGCAGGAACTGGTTAGGTCTTTAACTTCTTGCGATTATATTTTTACTGCCAGGATTGGGGATAAAGAGGTGCTCATAAGATTCCCTGCCTCAGGTGCCAGAATAACGTGGTTGGCTTTGGGCACTATGTCATTTGACTTGCAAACGAATCACTCATCTCAGACAGCAAAATTGCTTGGGCTCTCTCTATTAGAGAGAACAACCTTAGCAGATAACAACTCTCTAGCAGTTTAGGCACTGTTTATATTTACAACTTCTTCTTTATAAGAAAACATTCAAGAGTAACTGTGTGGCCATATAACAAATCCAATAACACAAAACAGTGGAGTTTATCAGACAAGGGGAATTGGAAGTATAATCCGATGGCAATCTGAACACAATCATGGGGTTTAACGTTATTGCGTGATAACCCACTACACACAAATTCGGCAATGGGAAGTCAGTCCGAATGCAATCATGGGGTTTCACATTATTGCGTGATAGACTGCCACATGCAAATTTGGGCAATGGCATGCTGTTTTCGGGGAATGGGGAGCCAGTTCGAATGCAATGTGCATTCACGTAATTGCGCAAAACTAGCAACTTAAGGGCCTGTTACAGACTGCCAAAATAAAGCTGCTTCGGGTCTCTTTGGAGGTATGCTATTTAAATGATGCATGCATCCTAAGAATCCGGAAGCTGCACCAAAGCCACACTCCAGTGCTTAGGAATGGAGTGTGGCTTTGGCACAACCTCCGGACTCTTAGGACCCATGCATCATTTAAATAGCATACCTCCAAAGAGACCCGAAACAGCTTTATTTTGGCAGTCTGTAACAGGCCTAAGTGAATGAGTTTTGGCCCCACTTTCTTTTCATTTGAATTTAAGGGCAATTCCTCCTGTTTGATAAACTCCAGTGATACCTTTATTTGATCAACCCAAAAGCACAATATGCATGTAGTGTTAAAAACCATGGGGGGGGGAATTGAATATGGTAATTATAGGACTGCATTTTGCAGTTTTTGTTCTTAGTTCAGATGTCATGCAGGGGTATCTTTTGGTTTTTTCATACTCTCTCCCTACCTGCATCAGTCTTACCTGCAGCCATTTTTAAAAATTACTTCTTTCTCTCTCTCTCCCTGCTGTTAGACCATGTATTTGATTACGAGTGAGTATTGTAAAAGAACTTTTGACAAAGAAGACTGGGCTTATTTCTCTGCTAGGCCCTGCATGAGTGGATGTGGGACTGGCTGTTCAGCTTCTGCCTTGCCGATCTGATTACTCTGCTAGAGGAATCAACTACCAACTCTCACATTTTCCAACAATTTTCCACCTTATCTTAACCAGCAAAATATCATGAGCATACACTGTTCCTTTTATTTTCTGTCCATATGCTTCAGTTTCTCTACACAGCCACTCCTCATGTTTTCTGGCATGTCATTTCCCTGGTGTAGTGGAAATCTATGTGGATTTAGCTTCTGAAGGCTCAAGAAACTACAGGGCACAGGACAGAGTGACAGGTTCCTCCAGTACTGCTGTTTGGCCTGACTTGGATCACTGCAGAACTGAGGTTCAGGTTCAGACCTTTTCCTTCTCACAACAATGACATCTTGACTGTTCTGTAGCATAACTTTTCAAAAACATCATGCAAACAATAAAAGCATGGAATATTTGAAGTGCCCACTCAAGGATAAATATGGTCTTTTAAAACAACATTTCAATATAAGCAGGAAATAGCAGAAATGTAAAATGTCACAGTGCTTTACATCATGTGTTTCATATGGATATATACATTATAAAAAGGACTGTGGAACACAGTTTTACTATTCACAACTGTGTGTGTGTGTATGTGTAAGAATGCCTCCTCCATTAGTGGATAAGTAAAAGGTAGCCTAGCACTAATGATAATAAATTGCAGCATCCTTAACAGAAATTGCAAAGTTTTTAAAATTGCTTTTTGCCTTGCAGCATTAGAATGGCTGAACATAATTTGCCCTACCTAAATCTGCATGATTTACCCCTATTTCTGCATGATGTAATTACATTTAGTGTGTACAATGTCACAGTAATAATAATGATATTCTAATATTAATGCAAAGAGGAAAAAACAGTATACATTTTGATGAATAATGGTCCCATGTTTTTGGATCTCCTTGCCAAGTCATATTAAAATGACAAATAATTGCAATTGCTTTGCAGAGGAATAGAACAGACTCTGTAGTCAAAAAGCGCATTAGGGACCACTGGTGTCCATTTATTATCCTTTGTCAGGAAAACATGGTTCTTAATGAAAGGGAATGAAGGAACACTGATTGAGGATGGTGACACTAAGCTTCTTTCTCTGCCAGAGCCCTGACATGAGTATTAATAAGCAGATTGAAAGGTTAAGACGCAAAGTTTGCAAATCAAGAATCAGAAATGATACGCCACTTGCCCCAAACCGCCATTCAAAACCCCCTGTTTGAATACCCCAGCTAGTCACCAGAGGTTATAATGGACCAACGTGGATTGCTGCAGCTGCAAATAAACACTGTTTGATAAATAGACAAGATAGTCCTCAAAACAAGAAAGAAAGAAAAGAAGCCATGTTCTAATTTTTCCTACCTTTCTCACATTTTCTTTTCCCCATTCTTTAACTGGCTAGTGCTTCTTTCCCTGGCAAGAATCAAACCATCTCAGCTGGGGATTTCCCCATCCACGTATTAATCAGTATATTTGAAGGAGTCGATTAGCAATCCAGTTAAGCTGTTTGCAACATTAATAAGTTGTCCAAGAATCAGACCATTAGTTAACACAGAAGTCAACAGGCACAGCCTATTCAGATTACAGACCTCTGGAACTGGCTGCTTCTTCTGGTCTCCAGACCTCAAAATTAGCTCCATTTGCCAAGTGGATTCTTGTTCCAGCCAGGTGAACAACGAGAGCTACTTGCAGGCCTTTCCCCTCACTATCTTTATTTATTTCCTGGGGAATCCCACCACCAAGTATGCCCAAAATCTGGGGCCCATTCACATGATCCAACTGTTGTTGCATGCCTTCAAGTTGTTTCCAATTTATGACAACCTTAAGGCAAAACCTTAAGGATTTTCTTGGCAAGATTTGTTCAGAGGAGGTTTGTCATAGCCTTTCCCTGAGGCTGAGAGCATGTGACTCTCATCACAGGCCTTTCCCCTCATTGTCTTTACTTATGACCTGGGGAATCCCACCACAAAGTCTGCCTAAAATCTGTGGCCTGTTCACACAATAGAATCATAACATTGTTATTTCACTTTAACTGCTGTGGTTCTATCCTATGGAATCTTGGTGTTTGTAGTTTGGGACACTAGATTACTTTGGCTGAGAATTGTAAAAGACCCTCTCTACCTTGCAAAATCCTAGGACAAAACCATGGCAAATTAAAAGGGTTAATAACACTATAATACTGTAGTGTGAATAGCCCCCATAACTCCATGTGAGACACCTTGCTGAAGTCAGTTCTTATATAGCACATGGAGTTCTGCGGCCCATTCATGGCCCAGACAACACTGTTGTACAGTACCAAAATGAAATGCAACAGGAGCCCTAAATGGGAAAGAAGCTATCATAGAGAAGATTATAGGCACCAGGATCAGCCAAGACATTTCATTGCCTGAGATGGAACAGCTACTGGTAATCCTGTCCCTTCCACCCAAAGTGGATCCAGTCAAAACCCAAAGCCAGGCAAGTTGCCTTGGCCCATGATGCAGAAAACCTACAAGCATCACTTGTTGCCCTGGCAGTAAAAATGCAGCAACTATCAATGAGGTAATTAACAATACTAAGAGCCAGTGTGGTGTAGTGGTTTGTACATTGGACTAGAACATTTGAGACCAGAGTTCGAATTTCCACTTGGCAACGGAAACTGACTGGGTAGCCTTGGGCAAGTCAGCCTCAGAGGGAGATAAAGGCAAAGCTCTAACATATCTTGTCAAGAAAACCTCATGATAGATTCATGTTAGGGTTGCCACAATGCAGAAATGACTCTCAATGCATACAGTACAATGAACAATTTGCTGCTCTTTTTATGGCACCAAAAATCTCCTACCTGAAGCAACCACCACAGCCTTTCCTAATGGCAAGGATGGTGAGAACTTGGCCAAGTTATGTCTTTGGACTACCCGCCCAGACGTCCGTAGCCAAGATAGCTACTGGCCATAATGACTATGATAGTTCTGGGAGTAGTAGTCCAAAAATATATATTTGATGATGTCTGGGATTGGTTCCAATAGGTACAGCACTCCACACACTTTTCATATCAGGATACAATTATTCCTGGTTTAGTTTATATCATAGCGAGCCTTCTTTTTTAAAATCTCTTTTTACTGAGATTTTCTTGACAATGACAGGAGGGACAAATTGTTCATAGATCTTGTGTGGCATCTCTGATACAGTATATTTTCAGTTCTGTAATTTTCATGTGCAGTGCTTGGACTAGAAGAAGGAAGAGACAGAATGCCAATATCTTGGTGAATAATGGACTTATTTTTCTTGTTTATAGTCTGATCTTTCTGGACTTTCATCCTCAAAACCTCCTCGTTCTAATGAGACTGGAGTGGATGATCCAGTAATGCGTTTTGGACTCTGTCTAAATATATAACTTTATGGAGGAGTTCAGTGTGAGAAAAATGGAACCTATAAAACAGCCTTCCCCAAAATGATACCCTCAAGGTTTCTTTCTTTCGTTCATGTCCCATCACCCACAACCATGAGGGTTTCAGATTGTGGAAGACTGAGAATTCAGGGAACTAACCTTGTAGACTAACAAGGGCTTAAGTAATTTATGATCTCATCATCTTGAATATAACAAAGAAAGCACCCCTTTTGTCAGATTAATACAGAGGCAGAAAACTTGAGGCTCATAGTCCACCTGTAGTTCTATTTCTGTGGCCCCCAGAGGGTCATATTTTTGCCCCCAAATACCCCCAAACTTACTTTGGAAACTGTTTGGTAGCATTTTTGCCATATTTATTATCATTTTGTGCCATTTGGGGCTAAGGAGATATCTTTTGAAAAAATAGAGAGTGAACACGAAATAGTTAGTGTGTATATATAGTAGAGGAGCCCTGGTGGTGCAGTGGTTAAATGTCAGTACTTCAACCACTCATTCAGAGCCACAAGGTTGTGAGTTCGATTCCAGCCTCGACTCAGTCTTCCTAGGTCGCTAAAATGAGCTTGTTGGGGGCAGTTAGCAGTCTTAGAGACTGCTTAGTTCAGTATGAAGCAGTATCGATATGTAGCGGCTATTGCTGTTGCTATTTCTGAGTCAATTCTTGTTGTAAATAAGGTCTCACCTGTGCCTAAAATGGCAAAGATGCTCCTTTGGGGCACTAACGTGGCCTTGTGTGTGTGCTGTGTGCCTTCAAGTCATATGAGACACAGGGCTTTCTTGGCAAGTTTCTTCAGAGGGGTTTGCCATTACCATCCTCTGAAGGTGAGAGAGTGTGACTTTCCCAAGGTGAGTTTTCATGGCCGAGAGGGGATTTGAACCCTGGGCTCCTAGTCCAGGGTTCAACCACTACATCACACTGGCTCACTTAGTCTCCATCAATTGTCAATCCCTGAATTAGTGCAATCTTCCTTTTGAACAAAAACTCTCATTTGAAACTGAAACCCTGTACCTAGTGGTGTGCTTTCTTCACAGATGTTCATTTCCTACACAGTAGTTCTACCCGTGAGCTAGTATAAGCTGGAGAATGGCAAATTGATCTCATTTATCTGGGGCTGCAATCCTAAACATGGGCAAAGTGTGGTGTGTCTTCCAGATGCTCAAAACTGCAGTGTTAGGAGCTTATCGTATTAACAAATAAACTGGTTTACCTCTTCTGGCTTGAATTCAGGATCCTGGATGCCCCTGGATGTTGTACCTAAATTGCTGCCAATCTAGCTAGGATGCTGCCACCCAGATACATCCTGCGTCGAAGCCTAACTCAGCTGGCCAATTTTTGAAGTCAGAAGCTCCCCGATTTTGAAAAAGTGCTGACTGAGCGAAGCTTCGGCCCAGGATGCATTCGGGCAGCAGCATTCTGGCTAGTTTTAATAACATCCGGGGGCATCCCGGATCCTGAATTCAAGCTGGAAGAGGTAAATTGGCTTATTTGTTAATGCAATAAGCTCCTTAGTTAATTTGTAATTGTAATGCCCCGTGTCACTGAGAGCTAGGATTGTCTACTGAATAGAATGTGAATCTGAGATTATGGGGACCAGTAGATCTTTGTCACAGGGGCAGCACATCCACTTTGAGTTTCGCAGACATTCTGTCCACAGCTATTCTGGGTTGTATGAAAGATGTTACATTTCTGAACCTCTGGTGCATACCCTCCAACCATCATGATTTGGCAGAGACAGACTTAGGAGCTCTATAGACGCGTCTTGCCCCTTGCACGTAACGAGGGCGTAAAAATGGCGGTGCTCTATACACATGGGCGCCACCATTCGTCTGCATGTCTTGGCGCCATTATGATGCCGCAAGTGCGCCATTGGCGCCTTGTGGTGTCATAATGGTGCTGCAGAAAGAAGCTGCTTTTTGCCAGTCTATCTTGAGTTAGGATTGCACTGTTACACAGTTATGCCCCTCTGCCATTTTGAGTAATACCAATGACTTTTATGGAACATGTAGTAGTGAATAATCTAGAAATGTGCTTTTTCTTCTTTTATGGGCATTGGTTTACATCAGCCTTCCTCATCTTGGCACCTTGTAGATGTACTGGACTACAGCTCCCACAACCTCACAGCTGCCTATACTATAGGATAATGGGAGTTGTAGTTCAACTCACCTGGAAAGCACAAAATTGTTTAAAGCTGCTGTGCCTGAAGCACAAGGAGAAATAGGGATGTTATGGGTTGCGCTGTGCTTTGTCCACCCGTACTTTTTCTCTCATCACTTCTCTGTTTCCTTTCTGCCCTTTCCCCTGCATTAATTTAATAGGAAAACCCATCGTAAGATGCCAGGGAGACAAATGCACTGAAACCCTGTTAACATTTAATCTCGTTTTAGATAGATGCAAATATTGCTGTCAATGGTATCGCAGCCGGGTCCAGCAATCATTCAAGGAGCCTGCTCATCCATTTTCCAAGCCTGTGCTCATTACAATCAGTCACTGAAAATTGTGATCCAGAATATTCGCTCTTGACGAAAACAATAGAATTAAGCCACCCCAGCTACAGAAAATTGCTTTCATATTCAAGCAGTGCTACACACATACAGATACCTTGCTGATGATTTTACTGCCCTGAACGAAATATATTGCTCCTGCCAGAAACCTGTCTTTCGGTGCTTTGTCACATGCAAGTGATGATAAAATTCCAACAGAAAGACTTCTTTTTAATCTTACAGGTCATCGTTTGTACTCTGGACAATTCTCCCTTTTGTCCTCATTTAGTCTAGATAAGGATGAAATTTCCTTTTAGTTGTTTCCAAACTTCTTTGAATGCACACTAAATGGCAAGCCAGATTTTTGTTTGAGCACAGTTTAGCAAAGTTATTTTTATTTTATATCTTTCTCTCATCTCCTGTCATGCATGGGGAATCTTTTAAATCAGAGGTGAGGAACTTGTGAGTTTATGAATATCTTTGATCTCCCATTTCCCATCAGCCCCAGCCAGTATGGCCAGTGATCAGGAGTGAATGGAATTATTGTCCAACATCATCTGGAGGGCTGCAGGTTCCCCACCAGTGTTCAAAGCTACATTTAGGAAATTTCAAGGAGGTTTCTGATAGATGAATTCTGAATATACTCAAAGTGAAATTTAATCTATTCAAACCCTTGAAGACCCCCCCACACACACACACACTTTTTTTTCTCAGAATAGCAAAATTATCTAGCTTTGGTTGATTGGCTGGTTAGTTGTTTATTGTGAAACTTTTCTCTGAAGTTTCTGGGAGAAAAATGAGAGGAAGATGATGAAATAATACTGATTCAAATGTCGTGCATTTTTCTTGTGACTCTTGAAGGAGGGAAATTAGTGCAAATGTGTGACTTCCATATACAGTAATTGTTTATTGTGCTTGATCTTAAATATAGGAGCGTATCCCATGGGTTATTAAATCAATTTACTTCTATCCAGCTTAAAGCTTAATTTGGGTGGCATCCTGATGTTATCAGAAGGTTTTTGCCACTGAATTTGCCGCCTAAATAGTCTGGGTCCATCCCCAATTCCAGGAGTGCTCTGGCAGCCATTTTCTTAAACTGGAAAACTCCCGGATCGGAAAAAAGCTGCGATGAGTGCTCCTGGAAGTGGGGATGGACCTGAGCTGTTATTTGGGTGGCAAATTCTGTGGGAAAAAACCTTCTGATAACATCAGAATGTTACCAGATTTAAAGCTTTAAGGTTTTTAGAATTAAATCAATTTAGTGAGCCATGGGATAAAATCCATACCCTATTTGTTGTTAATTTGCAGTTCCCAATGTAACAGTAACTACATTTAACCTCAGTACAATAATTTTTTAAATGAGAGTTTGATACACATTGAAGTAATAATTCAAATTTAGTTAACACTGTTTGTTTCTGTTTAGCAAAACCCCTGCAAGCTGTAATGTGTTATCTAAAACTCTTTGTTATACACACAAGGACTTGATTTTATGTCTGTGAAGGAAGCCACTCAGCTGCACATCTGCCTTCTTACAATGAAATGAAATGAAATGAACTGTCTTCTCATACTGAAAACTGTATTTTTAAGATGTATGTAGTTTCTTTTGTAAAAAAAAAAATATCCAAACAAACCAAAACCCACAAAAATGTATTACACAACTTTTTTTAAAAAATGTATGTCTTTCTGGTAAGATGTTATATCATGTTGTTAGTAAAGAAGCAGGCAAATAGGATATTTTGTGATCCCCATGATTCTGAGTTACAAAGCAAGAAATACCCATAATCTGCATTGTTGAGCTATAAATTAAATGTGATAACTGTGGCATATTGTGAAAGATTGGTTAGAAGACTTGCAAATCTCTGTCTTCCCCACAGTGCTTCGATTCAGTGAATGCAGCAAACACTTTTCTTAAGCAAGAAGGATACACAGAAGTGAGAAATCCTTATTAGTCACAATATGATAGGCACGTGTGTGTATGTGTGCGTGTGTTTGTGTGTGTGAGAGACTCGCTTCTAAGCTCTAATTCTGAGCCACTATATGTTGACAAATGAATCAGACATTTATTGGTTCTGTGGGACTCACATGAATGGCTTTGATTGGCCTGATCTCTGGCTATGTTTGAAGGTTATGTGAAGACTTTGTCATTCAGCAGCCAGTACTGACAAGCACTATCCTCTGAAAGGTTTGCATGGATTCTAGCAGATAAATGCAAGACATTCTAGAGGTGAAGTTCAATTATTTTGCTTTGTCACTATAACCCATTAAAGGCTATGTGCAATTTGCAGTTTTTGTCTCTGGTCACTCAGGGTCACTCAGTGTACAAGAGTTTGAAAATCAATAAACACTTTGTGACTGCGTGGGCTCTAACATGAATTGCTGTACACAGTCATAGAGCTGGAAGGGCCCTCATGGGCCAGCTAGTCCAACCCCCTGCTCAGTGCAGGATATCCAGCTAAAGCAGGGGTAGGCAACCTTTTTGAGCCGGGGGCCAGGTTGGTGTCCCCCAGACAATGGGGAGGAGGGGAAGCAAAAAAATAAATAATTAAATAATTAAATAATTAAATAATATAGGACAACATTTTCAAATGTCGGACACATTTTTTAAAAATGGAGGACATGCCAAAAAAATTGATGATTTTTTTAAAAAATGTTAATCTAAATGCATGTTTCTTAGGCATGATCAAAATGGAGGACATTTGGGCATTATTCCTAGACAGATGGCAGAAATGTACTTCCCTTTCTGGCCAACCCCCCCTCCCCCCATTCCAAACAGCACATTTGGGCATTGAACATGGCTTTACTTAAGATGGCCTCTTGCATATTTCAGAGGCTTATTGCATAACCAAACTCGCTGGGCTTCACACTGAACATGGGTTCACATGGCTATGCATATTGAACATGTCAAGGTGGTTTCACAGTTCTTGCACCAAGTGTACTTCTCAGAAGTGTGTACTTGGTCAAGGGACTGTGGTTTTTCTTCACTGCGCATGAGTTTGTAAAAATCACAGCAATTTACATTGGCCGTGCCTCTGAAGCTGGCTCATATCAATATCACCATCACCATCACTAACATCATTGTTAAAACAAAGCAGACCTGTAAAAATGGATTAGAAATGCTCCTCCTCCTCCTGCACCTTCCTTCCTTCCTTCCTCCCTCCTCCTCCTGCTCCTTCCTCCCTCCTCCTCCTCCTCCTCCCTGCGTGCCTGCGCTGGAGGCCAATGGCCCTGCACGCCTGTGCTGGAGGCCAATGACCCCACGCGCTTCTGCGACAGGCCAAAGGCCCCACGGGGCCTTTGGTGGCGGCAATTGGCAGCAGGACCGAGCTGGGGCTGGTCCTAACGGCTCGGCGGGCCGCATGTGGCCCTTGGGCCGTAGGTTGCCGACCCCTGAGCTAAAGCATTCCCAACATGGATCTGTCCAGCCTCTTTATGAAGATGTTCAGAAAAGTAGACCCCACCACCTCTGTAGGCAATTGGTTCCATTGCCGAACCACTCTTACTGTCAAGAAGTTCCTTCTAATGTTCAATCAAAATCTACTTATTGTTGTAATCCCACCTCTATCTTCAGGGAGAGGCAAGAAATATAAATAAAAATTATTATATAGTTTTTTGTGGGTTTTTCGGGCTATGTGGCTATGTTCTAGCAGAGTTTCTTTCTGACGTTTTGCCAGCATCCGTGGCTGGCATCTTCAGAGAATGCTTTGCCTGGAAAAACTGGGTATATATATACTGAGTGAGCCTGGGAATGCAGGAGTGATTTGCATGTGTATTGTTCTGTGTTGATGGCTGGCCTCAGGCTGGAAGGCTAATGCAAAAGAGGATTAATGTCTGCTAATTGGTGATCATTATCTGCTGGGAAAGCCCCTGACTCTGAGTGGTTTCCCATTTGCATTTGCTGAGTCCTTATTTTGCTATTCCTCAGGACTAGTAGCCAAATTTTGTTCACTTTAAGGGTTTCTTTCCAGTTGAAATTGTCCAGTGTTTGTGGATTTCAATGGATTCCCTGTGCATCCTGACATGGTAGTGGTTGGCATGGTCCAGAACTTCGGTGTTTTCAAACAGTATTTTATGCCCAGGATGGTTTGTGGCATGTTCTGCTACTGCTGATTTTTCTGGCTGACCCAGTCTTCTGTGTCTCTCGTGTTCCTTGATTCTTGTTTGCACACTGAGTTTGGTGGTCCCTATGTAGACTTGTCCACAGCTGCATGGTATCCGGTAAACTCCTGCGGCTGTGAGAGGGTCTCTCTGGTCCTTGGCAGAGCGAAGCATTTGCTGGATTTTCTTCATTGGTTTGTAAACCAGATGCTGGCGAAATGTCAGAAAGAAACTCTGCTAGAACATGGCCACATAGCCCGAAAAACCCACAAAAAACTATGGATGCCGGCCATGAAAGCCTTCGACTTTACAAATATTATTATTATTATTATTATTATTATTATTATTATTATTATTATTATTATTATTATTACTGTCCTGTAATTTCAAACCATTATACCCGGTCCTACATCTGGAACAGCAGAGAACAGGTCTGCCCTCTCC
>NC_056527.1:27563114-27668457 GCF_019175285.1 Sceloporus undulatus | reverse complement strand
TCTCTGCGACAGCCCTTAAGGAATTTTAAGAATGCAACCATGTCACCCCCTCAGTCTTCTCTTCTCCAACTTAAACATGCCCAGCTCCTTCAACTTTCCTTATATGTTTTGTTCTCCATATCTCTTACCATACTTGCTGTCCTTCTCTGCACATGCTCCAACTTGTCTATATTCTTCTTAAAATGAGGCACCTATAACTGAACATAACTAAATAGCATTCAGCATCTTTGCTGCAGCATCACACTGCTGGTTCATGACCAACAATAATCCCAAGGTCTGTTTTGCATGTATCAGTTTTGGCATGTTGTCAGTGATATTCCAGATGAATGGACCAGGAAGCAGCACCCTTCATGATTCATCTTTTCAAGCTAGCACACAGTTGCCTCTATAACCCTGAGCAATGAGTACCCAACCACCAGGACCTTTCTTTTCTGCTTCCTGTGGTTGAAGGCTACCTTTACTCCTTCCTTGGCTTGCAGTATCCCTTGTTTCTGGTTTCCTGTTTGAGCCTCTTCACTGCTGCTATCCTCCTGCAGATGTAGAAAGTGATTGCTTAGTTGGAGAACTTCTGATTCCCTTCTGTACGGTTTGCTCCTAACAGTGACTTTCCTCCATGGTGTTTCTGCAATGCTACAGGCTTCTTCATTTTCCTTAGCAATTTCTTCCTGTTGGTTTTGTACAATTAATTCTTTCTCTGTTCTATCTAGGAAGTCTTCCTTCTCTGATGCATTGAAGAGACACAAGATGTAGATGTAGTGTACTGATCTTCTCTTCCAAGAGAGTTACCAATTTGCACTTGCTTCAGGTATAATTGGTGAAGTTTTCTGGCAAGAGGACAAACACTGCACATACATCGTAGCGGACTATGTATGGCTCCTTCTGCCTCAGTCTGCAGTTTTTTCCTCTTCCCTTGCTCCCATCTGTATAGAGTTCCATTGCTTCTCAGTTTTATCTACATTCCTCAAAACTTTGTTCCATGGCAGGTCAGTTGTTCCCGTAAAGTTTAGCAACAATCCAGTTTGCTCCAGGGCTGTCCCAGTATCACCTCTAGGCTAGGTAGGGACTTATGTTTCCCGATGGTCACCATTATGACTTATGTACATAGGCCTTGTTATATCTGGGAAGATAATTTCTTTGTGGCAGTGAAGGGGGTGGGAAAGGTAGCTGAAAACCTATTGGCCCTGCCTGTTGATTCTATGAATTAGGGGCTGTACAGACAGCCTCTAAGGGGTGGCAGGGCACCCTAACCAGATCGGAGCTGCAGCAACTGCAGACCGCAAACCCAATCTGGCCTTTTTGCACTGCGAAAAAAGCGCCATAGCTTCTGGCACCTCAACTTTTTTGGTGCTTCTTTTGGCATGCATCATCTGGATGCAGCGCCAAAGGAGCACCATGATGCCACCCGCTGTGCAATTGGGCGCATGGCATGACACCACACCTCTACACTATCCCAAGGCCAGCTTTTAGTGCCGGTCTGTCAAAGCCCTTAGTGACTAACATCCTGTCACCTCTGCTATGGTGCTTGTCCAGCCCTGAATTCTCCCCCCCCCCCCCCCCGCTCTTCACAACTTGCCAATGCCATAGGAACTTTTTTTTCCCCATTGCAAACTCATGCCAAGGATTTCTGGGATGGTCCCTTGCCTTGAAGACATCTGTCTCCAGACAAACTCTCAGGAGATTATGCCTACCAAGAACAAAGGATGGAGTTGCTGCTTACAAATAAGTGATGGCAAGTGTGGGAAGTGCCAAGAAATAAAAGTTTATTAACATTAAAAAGATGTTATCTAACATTTCATGTGCCCAAGAGGGTGTTTTACTAATTCAGCATCAGTGTAAATGTAAGACCGAATTTTTCATGCACAGTTGTCAATGATTCCGTCAGGAGAAAAAACATTTAGGATGGAAGTGGGCAAGTTCTGGGTGTACCCCATCCCCAGGGCCACTCCCCCAAGAAACCAGAAGTAGTTGGAAATGTATGCAGCGCCTTGTTTTGACAGAGAGCGACTGTTTCTGGAGGCCTCTCCTTTTGAGAAATCTGGAGCATTTGAAGGCCACAAAAATGATGTGGGGGCCAATATGGACCATAAACTACATAAAATGATGTGGTGGCCAATATGGACCACCTGGGGACTCTTTTATGTTATGCAGTCATAATTCTATGATTCCATTTAACTGCCATGGTAACATCTTATGGAATCCTAGGATTTGTAGTTTATGGAGGAGTATTTAGAATTGTCAGTGCCTCACCAGTCTATGAAACCTGGAATTCCATAGTAGTTATAATGGAATCATACTGCTATAACTGTACAGTCTGAAAGGGCTCCGGTTTAAGGTGAAACCCAGGATTGCATAAGCAGAATTCTGTTGACACAATGGGACTTCCTCGTGAGTTCATCCTGCCTACATCCCTTCACATACCTCTCCCATCTGTTCTGGAGTTACTGAAACCCATCAGAAAATATTGGCAGGGATGATTCTGAGGATCTGCTGGCAAATAGGAGAATCCACTCCCCTCTCTGATTCATTTCCATCAGTGGATGGATACAATTGGATTTTGCTCCTAGACTCTTTCTCCATATGAACAACTGCTGGGTGGTCAGAGTATAGGAGTTCAAAATCCTATAAGTCGTGATCCTAGAATAGGGAAATGTATGCTGAAATATATAAACACTGTTTTGAAAAATCAGCTGCACTTACTCAACCTGATGACGGAGAAGACATCTGGATACCCAATAATTTTGAACACATGGAAATTTCCGTGCCTCTTTCTAGGCATTGATGCATGTACATCACTTTTTTATGGATTCTTCCTCTTTGCTAACCCAGAATGAGTACCCAATGTCCCTATCTATGCATTCTCCTACCTAGTTTTCTGTTTCTTTCCTGAACATTCTGCAACCAATGAACAATGTCAGTTTTCCTTGGGCTGTTTTTGGAGACTTCCATTGTTAGAGTTTTCTCCAAATATTTTTTTGGTACTAAAGATTTTTTCCCCACAGTGGCCATGCTGGATGGAGAATTTTGGAAGTCATGGTCCAAAAATTAACTTTTTCCAAGCTGTGATACTGCTTAAAACTTCAGGCTTTCTTCCAAACCTACCTGTGCATTGGGTGGATCTGTTTTTGTTAAATCAGCAATCAGGATCATTCAGGGTTTATTGTTTTTGACATCCATTGTTAAATCAGAAATTCTATATTATGAAATCAGAGTGTGGTCAGGATGGCAAAAGTTGTTGATGAGGAAGAATGGATAAGCTGCGAGGGGCTGCAGCAGTTTGCCTTTGCATGAGCCTACTGGGAAGGTCACTGTTCTGTCTTTTTCTCTCCCCCACTGAATTAATTAAGTGCAATTTTGTTGTTGTTGTATGACTCCAAGCTGTTTCTGACTTATGGCGATCCTAAGGTGGTGAACCTATCATGGGGTTTTCTTGGCAAGATTTGTTCAGAGGAGGTTTGCCATTACCTTCCCTTGAGACTGAGAGTGTGTGACTTGCTCAAGGTCACCCAGTGGGTTTCATAGCCAAGCTGGGAATTGAACCCTGGTCTCCTGAGTAACATTTCAACACTCAAACCATTATGCCACACTTACTCTCAAGTGCAAATTACTTTTGTACTTTGAACTCAATTTGGAACAACTGTCGTAAGCTGAAGAAAAAGGGAGAAATGAGAGGGGGAGAGACAAACTGGGACATTCTAAAAGCAGCTTAAAATGTGGAATGATAGAGGATTAATTTGGACTGTCCCTGCCAAGTTGGGAAAGTTGGAGAATAGGTAGATGCCACTGTTCCTCTGAAGTTCATCTCTATAGTTGTCATCTCAGGTGGAGACGATATCCAGGAGTGCTTGGTACCAACTACGATTGATATGCCAGTTTTGTCCCTACCTGAACCAGGGAGACCTCGAAACTGTGGTACATGCGTTGGTAACTCTTGTTTAGATTTCTGCAATGCGCTCTACATGGGGCTACCTTTATACCAAGTCCGGAAGCTTCAGCTGATTCAAAATGCTGCAGCCAGGTTGCTCACTAGAACATCTAGATCAGAGCACATTACACTGATATTGAAATCTCTGCACTGGCTACCAATTAGCTTCTGGGCCCAATATAAAGTGTTGGTGATTACCTTTAAAGCCCTAAATGGCTCGGGCCTGAGTTACTTGAGGGGACGCCTCTCCCTACACAATCTTCCTCACACTCTCAGGACTTCTGGAAAGAAACTATTGGAACATCCAAAAGTTAGACTAAGTGTCATGGCCAGCCAAGATGAGCTCTCGGAGGAGGAGGAGGAGGATGAGCCTCCTCCAGAGCAAGGGCTGATTGAGGCTACGCCAGGTGCTGATCCTGCTCTGCCAGGTCCCAGCTGTGCTTCCCCAGCCCCAGAGCAGGAGATCCAACCAGGTCCTAGTGCTGCAGAGAGGCCTCCTATGGTTCCACAGCCTAGTGGTGACTCTGGAGACGAGGCTTGCCTGCAGGTGCCTTCTTATCAAGAGAGATAGGCCGAGAGTGCTTGCAGGCGCAGATCCAGAAGGATTGCAGAAAGACAATTAGCAAACCAGCCTCAGGTGGCTCGAGGGAGAGTTTCCCTGATTTAAGTGGGAGAGAGGCTTGAGTTTGTTGCATGAGCCCTTGGTGTGATTGCTGTCGCTCTAGCTCCTGACATCTTGTTACCTTGCTACTTTGTTATCTTGACCTCGGACCGGACCTTTGTTAACTTTTGGCTATCGTGACCTCGGACTGTTTTGACCACGCTGCTTTCCGGCTTCCTGACTTCGGCTCGTCTTTCGGCACGCTTGACTTTCTGTAACCCCGACATTGGCTTGTTTCCTTGGCTTGCTCTTAGACTGCTTCTCCACAAGGTTTGTTTGCTTACATGTGTTGGCTGAAGGCTTGGTTATCAGCAGAAGTCAGAGATTGTTGGCAGCAATCCCGGACACTAAGATCAACTTTTGAGAAAGCATTTACTGCTGCTGCCCCAAGACTCTGGAATGGCCTACCAGAAGAGATCCGTTTTATTAACACTCTAGATGCCTTTAAGAAAGCACTTAAAACGGATCTCTTCTGGCGGGCGTAACCACCTGATCTATTATGATTGAACCCTGAAAATGTTTACCTCCTAGGGATGATGTGCACATATATTGTAATAATAATTTTTATATTGTTTTATAATTGACCAGTAATCAATATCTGTATGAAATTGTGAATTGTGATATTTATGCACTCTAATGCCGATTTTAGCTGTTGTGCTCCCGCCTCAAACCATGGAGAGAGGCGGGAAATATAAATAAAGATTTTATTTATTTATTTAATAACTCTTTACAAGAAAACCCCATGATAGGTTCACTGGGGGTTGCCAGAAACGGTTTGAAGGCGCGCGCGCACACACACACACACACTACTCCTCTTAGCTTCTATATTAGCAGTGGCATTCACAGCCCAAACACTGGAAATAGAAAGAATGATTCAAACTCTTTGCCGTGCAGAGAGAAATGGCTACTTATATGACTGAACTAGTCCTATCTGCTAAATAAATACATTAGACATTAATTTAATTGGACCTTTGATTTACATGATGTCTTGCTACAAAAGAATTGTGTTTGGATTTGACACGCACAGTTTGTCCCATATAAACTCATATTCTTGATAAAGAGGTCTGGATCGCTACCAAATCTTTTGCTGTTGGCATCACAGATACACCTCAAATGTAGTTTTCTTGCTTTATTTGAAAACTAGATGTTCTGAACCTTCTCTTAGAGCAGAATTAATTTGCCAGTGGGAAAAAATTAATCCACAGAGTTCAACTTGCTCAGTGGCCTTGAAAAATTACTCTAGGATTCTGTTATGGTTCATCCTACTTGATGAAGCTCTTGTAGGTAAAAAAGATATTACAAAGAATGTGAAGAGGTTTGCACACATTGGATAGTGCGCCACATTTTATTGAAACAATAAGGTGCTTTTTTTAAAAAAAACATGTGCAGCGTAAGAATTTAAGGCTAGATAAATCTATTTGTTTCACTTTTTCCTATATTCACAATATTTAAATAGCAACTTCCTTCTATCAAATTTATGAAGAAATGTACAATTTTGGACACATCTTTATTTTACAAAATAAGCTGAATGAAATCCTCAGCCACTTACACTGACCAAATTCAATGAGTCAATCTATTTCCAGTGATGGGGAAACTAATATGACTTAGCAAGTTCTAACCCAAACAAATGCTTGCATCCCTTTTAAATTGTGTCTTGATCCTAGGAAATTTCCCCCAGAAGAACAAGCAGACACTGTGAAAATTACATAGTATTTCCCTTTCCCTATGATGCCAAGGGACTGGGGAATAACTGTTTACCTTAAAGGAGACTGTGCATGATCAACCGATGCCTAGCCTATAGTTAAAACATATTACCTTGAAGCTATATCCCCACACACTCTACAAAAAAATATCTTCCCATATATAAAACAGCTTTGGACTCACATGGCATAACTGAAGATTTCTCTTCCTTTGTTAAAGGGGGCTTTAAATTTATCTCTTTCAGTATCATAGGTCTTCATTCAGTCAAATAAACAGTATTTTGATTATCACCCTGGAAAAAATATAAATGCTAAATACTATTTAACTGCATTTTATGAGATGAAGAAGTGTATATATTTTCTCTTTCTAGTGACCTTTTATTGTCTCGTGAATGAAAAAATAATTTACCAGGCAGAAATAACAGCTCAAGGAAGATGCGATTTATGAGCATGCCAGCTCCACTAAAACCAAAGGATACATATAATGGTCTCAGAATAAAAATAGTGGATTATCTATTTCAGTCATCTCAAAACCCGGGAGGAAAATCCCCACCTTCGCTCCAAAAATGAGAAGGCACATTCATTACATCATCTTGTCAGAGAATGAGCATGTGTTCCCTTCGCTCAATGTTTCACACTCCGTTTGTTAACCTGACAATTAAAATGGATTAGTGTGAACTCTTAACCAAGCCTGTAAGAGTTCATGAAATCTACATTTATCAGTTTTGAGTTCTTGGATGTCTGTAAAGATTACCATGGTGGTAAGCAGCCAATTTTTTTATTTGTAAAGTGTGTAAATTGTGCGTAAACTTCTGGAGTGTGTGTGTGTCAGACAACACCCCCATGCATTGAGAGAATGAGGAATTATATGATACTGCTTCATTTCACACTGCTGATACGCCTGATAAGCTCCTTCTACATCTGTGGCTGGAATGCTCTTGGTGATAAACATACATTTAACTTGGGATGAGATGTATATTTTTCTTTGAATTGTATTCAAGTAGCCCTTTACTAGTCTCTTGTGTACCAATGAAAACCTTCTTCTCCCCCCCCCCCCAAATATAGCTGTGAAGCCCTCCATAGCATAGCTGCAGCTGTTCACCTCAAACAAGAAGTGGCCACCTTCAAGAGAAATGGCTTATCCTGGCTGTAACTGCAGTGGAGGCAAAGAGAAACAAGGTTGTTGTCTTGGCTGGAGAGCAAACTCATTTTTCTTCTCCTTCGAGCATAGATGGGCCACTTCTTGGTTGCTTTCTCCTCCTCAGGGTTTGGCAGTTGCTGGGTGGGAATGTGTAGAGTATCATGCTCCACACAGATAGTGAAGGATCTCAGCTATGTGTTCGGCTAGTCTGTCTCTCTTGGACCTCACAAGATTGTTGGGAGGATAAAGTAGGGAGGAGCGGAACCATGTATGCTGCCTTCAGTTTATGGAGGAAAGTCAAGAGATGTCTCTCTGCAATATATACTGTGGGCCCTTAGTATCTACTTGACTTTGGTTCCAGAGCTCCCCATAGGTATTAAAATCTGTGGATGCTCAAGTCTTAATATACAGTACATAATAAAATGGTGTCCTTTATATAAAATGGAAAATTCAAAGTTTGCTTTTTGGATTTTTAAAAATATTTTCAAGCTGTGGATGGTGGAATATGTGGATACAGAATATGGATATGGAGGGCCAAAAACAGACAGCAAAGAAATGGTTGGATATTTCCTGCTACTTTTTCAAGAGAGGTTGCTGCCTTCTGAACTCTGGGTCATCAAATAAAAAGAAAAATGCTCAGTGGATAACATGTTTTCATATGTCTTCTCTCCCCTTCTTCTGTTACAAATGGCACTGGGGAAACATGCAGAGAAATTTGGAAACAACAATTGGAAGACTTTAAAAACAGGAGGGAAAATTTAGCACAATTCTGCAGCCTTAGATGTGATGTTTAAATATGCAGTGTTAAGAATTCCTGAGTGACCTTACAAAAGATTATGGGTGTAACTCTAAAACTGGTGACTTGGAAATGAAGGTCTAGAAATTAGCAGGATTGGAGCTGGGCAAACATGAGAAAATCCTGAAGCCAATCTTTTAACATAATCATGTTCCTATCCACAAAAATAATTTCAAAATGATTTACAAGTCAAATTTACAATACTGAAGTTATGTTTATTATTTTTGAGAAAAGCTTTTAAAACAGAACAAAGGAGATAATTAATCAAGGAGCAGCAGCTAAAAACAACAGTATCCTGAGCATCTAAGACTGAGCACATAAAAACATTTCTGTGTAGTGCTTGAAATTCATAAAAGTAGGTGCTCAGAACATAAACCTGGGGCCAATTCGCACTACACAATTATAGTGCTATGATTCCACTTTAGCTGCCATGGCTGTATTCTGTCCTCATCGGAAGATGACCCAGAGCCTGAGATCAGCAGATCTCTAGACACAGAGAAGCTAGAACCTTTGGGGGAACCAGCTGAGAACTTACTTTCTCCTGAAAACAGAGGTGGTGTAGAAGATACTAAAGCTAAGCTACCTCTGAGCCCTAAAATCCTTTAAAAAGGGATGGTAGAATGAAAAACAGCAAAAATGCACACAGAATGAAGATCCCATATGGAGAAGCTGTGGACTCAGGACTTTATCACAGACAGCTTTTAAATCCTCATTAAAGTTGGAAAATAGTGCCTTTGGCAATACTTATTGCATGACACCATCTTGTTGCTGCCTTGCTCTTCAAGTGCTGTTAGGGTGCAGCTTGTCATTGATGGGGGAAACCCATCAATAAGCTCTGAAATGCCCTCCTGTAGCATTAGTCCACAGCTGTGATAGGATCCTCACCTGGCAGTTCTGGTACAGTGCACCTATGCCATACGCGGGTGCACCATATGTGGCTTTCAGCTTATGCTGAAGCCACTCTGTAATACAATTAATATTACATATGCCTGTGGTGCACGTGCCATGCTGTGAGCCCCATTATATTCAATGGGGCTCGAGCATATACATAGGGCAGGAAGGCAAGATTATGGAGGAGTGTTGAAGAGAGCATGAGGATCAAGTTGCGCTATTCATAGAATCATACATTCATAGAGTTGGAAGAGACCACAAGGGCCATTCAGTACAACCCTATTCTGCCATGCAGGAATGCACAACCAAAATCCCCCCCCCCCGACAGATGGTCATCCAGCCTCTGTTTAAAGACCTACAAAAAAGGAGATTCCACCCCTCTCTGAGGGAGTGTGTTTCACTGTCGAACAGCTCTTACTGTCAGGATGTTCCTCCTAATGTTGAGGTGGGACCTCTTTTTCTGTAGCTTGCATCTATTGTTCTGTGTTCTATTCTCTGGAGCAGCAGAAGACAAGCTTGCTGCATTCTCAGTGTGACACCCCTTCAAATACTTAAGCAGGGCTATCATATCACCTCTCAATCATCTCTTCTTCAGGCTAAACATACCCATCTCCCTTAGCCTCTTCTCATAAGGCATGATTTCCAGACCCTTCACCTTTCTGTGGAAACGTGCAATATAGAATTCTCCCAAACCAGAACGTATCCGGTTTCCCTTGCTAGCACAGTTATGTTAATAATGGGCAAGAACAGGGCTCATACGATAAACTCTTCAGTTGTCTCTGATTATGTACAGCAACTTCAAGGGTGAGGGGAGTGAGCTTTGTTGGAAATAACAAGTCTAAGCATTGACATCTCTGTGCTCCTGAATTGCTTTAGACTCTGACCTTGGTTTGTTACTGGAATCCTTTTCTATCTGGACATTTTAGGACAGCTTGGCAGGATGCTGCCAGTTGTGCCCTCAGCTCTGTTTCCTTGCTTTAGGACACCCTTATCAGTTGGATTGGTGGCTTGTATGTGCGACTGAACTCTGCATTGCTTTCTAGTCTTAATGGCTTGTGGTTTCAAGGTATGGTAGTCCAACTGCCCTTAGACCTAGTGCCACTGATACGGCTGCCTGGAACCAGGCTAGCAGTGCTGCTAAAGTCGCTTCTCTCAAGCTGGGGCTCTTTAAAATGCCACAGTGTTTATCACATATATTGCACATTCAAAATGAAATATTTATACATGTATGACTGTCTAATATAATATAGCATTTAATTACATTTTATTATTTATGAGGAGACATTCATTTATTTAAAGTACACATTTTAAATACAATGCTCAAATGTTTGGGCAATCTCAAATTTCACTGGGCATTTTGATATGCAATATGAAAGAAATTATGCTAGAATATTGAGGCAGTAAGTATAATGTTATTAATGAATGCACACAGATTTGCTTAACAGGATCCAGCCCCATATAACTGGATAACCCTATGCTATGAATAAAATCCTTCCTTCCTTCCGTCCTTCTGTTTTTCCGTCCTTCCTTCCTTCCTTCTGTAGGAATACAGTGCTATAGTAGGTATAAAATAAAAATAAAGTGAGATGTGCTATTGTCTAGTACAGCTCTCTGGGCCAGATGTGCTGCAATCTGGTTTATAGACTTGCAGTGTAGACCTTGGCGTCTCAGAATCCCCCTTCCTCAAGTGGATGCTGTCTGGAGAATATGGGAGTTGCAGACCAGAAAAGTAAATTTTCCCATCTTGGGGTTAACAAGTTCTGGTCTGGTCTGTGATCCTTTCAAAGAACTGCAGTGTTTGTTTTTCCTCTCATGAAAAGATGAAATGCTTGGGAAATGAGAGTTATTACTCTCTTGGAAAAGGGCAGTGGGTTTGTGGCTAACTAAAACTAATGTAAGAAAGTCAAAGCATTAAGAAATGGGTTTCCTCTGGGGTCCTGCATTATTTATACTTGCAAAGTTATGAAAACTGATGTGAACAGGGCTTTCATGAACCCTCTTCAGGCTTTATTTGCCCCCTTTTTAATCAATATGGAAAGAAGGGGGAAAGTTGCCTCCATTGTAATTTTATTTACACAATAACCTAAATGGAAGAAATTATGTTCACATGGAATGTCTTTATGTGAGCATGAACACTGGTTTTCCAGCATTCTTGGTGCTGTGCAGTGCTTATATGTAAACTAAGATATCCCATATGTTCCATGCATCTCATGTGCTTCTGCTAATCTCACATTACCATTGAAACATGTGGTCCAGATCCAGATGTGGAGAAGCTGCAACCATATATTAGGCTATGGAAAGACAGGAACAATTTAATTTCTTGTTTAACAAGTTCCATCATCCTATACCTATGTGCTAAACCACAGATAGAGCTAGTATAAGTGTATGTGTATATATAATTTGGAAATTTTTACTTAAAGACAAATTACTAGGGTGGTGCCCCACAAACCTCAGAGCCTGGGATGCTTGCAACCTGACAATACTAACAATTGGTCTTCATTCAAGGTGAATAGCTAGTTAGTTACCAAAATCCTTTCTTATTGATTTAATTCAAATATCCTCACTACTGCCATCTGGAGGTATGAGTGGCTTGAAGGAATGCTACCTCAGACATTAAAATTCAAGATTTCTAGAGCCAGTTTTCAGGCAGAAGGTGGTTAAGTGTCTTTGTATCAGCCCATCTGGTCATAAATCACCCAGCCTGATTGTTTACTCCTCTGACTGATCTCCAAAACTAGGATCAATGTTGCTCATTCCTCAAATCTGAAACAAACATATGTACGGGAAATTGTCAGGAAAGACAAATTTAAAAAGAAGGTCATGCCTTCCTTTGTCTGGAGCTATAGAAATATTACTTACATCTCCCTATGGAATATCATGGCACTGTCTCTGAGGGCTGCGTTGTGCCAACTGTGATGACATGTCCAAGTACTGTATTTTGTATTGTTGTAATAATTGTGCTCTACTATGCAATACTGTAAAACATTGTGGTGAAATATTGTGGGTTGCTCTGCTCCCCCCCCCCCCATAATCAGAGGACAGTACACCCTTGCAAAAAATCATTCTTGTCCCCAAGCAGCTCTAGTCTAGGGTCTAATCTGCACTGCAGAAATAATGCAGTTTGACACATCTTTAACTGCCCTGGCTCGATGCTATGGAGTTTGGGGATTTGTAGTTTGTTATGGCAACAGACCTCTGACAGAGAAGGCTGAATATTTAACAAAACTGAGGGTATAATTCTACTAATTTTGTTCTTGAAGGGAGCAACTAAGTAGAAAGTCATAGAAAATTGCAAAGTTTGGAGAGATGATTCACAGTTTGTGTTTTATTTTTCTCAAAATTCACACGAGTTTATTATTATTATTATTATTATTATTTTGAGCAGAGAGTGGTATTTTCTGCTCAGAAAACAATATTACAATTAAAAAAGAAAATTATTACTGTCCAGACTGCACACAAATATTATTTTTTGCCTAGAAAATGTTGCTTCCAGAGCAGAAAATGGTGTTTTCTCCACACACATGTTTTTTCCAGTCCAAACATGACTCTTTTAAAACATTTATTTTTCCAGGATGGGGGAGTGCCACAGTCTTTGGGGGAATCTCTGGGAGGTCCCAAGAGGATTTCCACCCTTCTAATTTTTGTATCACAGTGAGAGGAAATTTTTTTGGTGAAAAGCAAACTGCCATTCTCAGAGAGTTAATTCTCTATCCAGTGGCACAGGCTGTACTGCCCCTCCTGTGCCACACCAACAGTTTTGACATCCATGTGGTCCTGACTATTAAAATATTCAGATTCAGTACATATTCTGACTGTGGGCCTCAGATAGAATACTTTTACCTTTTGGTTTTGCCAAGCTTTTTGTACAAGATGCAAAAGGCACAAGAACATCTTGGCACAATTGTTTTTCTGCTAATTTGGTTCAGTAATGATATCCCTGCCTTTTTCTAATGGAGCAAATGTTTCATATTTTATTAACTTGTGCATTTTCTTCTCGTTTATATTTTTCCAGATGTCTGCTAGCTTTACAGGTTTACTGTTGGAATTGTTGCCTCACGTTTCATACTCCAAAAGGAATCATTCATGGTAATATCTTAAAGGCCAGATGCTGTCCTTTGTAGAGGAGAGAGAGAGATTGAGGGGAAAAGAGAGAGGGTACTTCACAAAGAAACTTGTTGAAGTGTTTTCTAGAGAATAAATAGTGTCCTTGCAGAGAATTATTTTGCAAGCACTGATACTGAGATCTGTGTTTGTTGTTTTCTATATAATAAGCTTCTAAGATGTTGTTGGACTCTAGTTTCCTTCATCCTCAGTCATTATAGCCAATGATGAGAGATGTTGGGAGTAGTGGTTCATCACTGTGTAGAGCACAGCATTGTTACTGGTCATTCTGCATGATGGATTCAGATAGGTGTTAATCCAAAAAGGATTTATTTTCATAATTCTTGTCCTGGACATGTGTCCACATGTGTCCCATGATGTCAACAATCTCCTCAACAGAAATATCATTAGGTTCTAGAAGACTAGCTCCTTCTACAGTTCTATGCCTGATTGTAAGTTTTCATGGACAATCATCCTACTTTTAGGCAGGTCCTAGCATGTAACAGCCACTTCAGGAGACATGTTGAAAATTGGGAGGCATTATCAAACTTTTGGAGAACTAAATCTCTCTGTGGCACATAACTTTGGAGGGGGATATGCTTCAGCACCTTGGATGGTGAACTTGGAGCAGATTCAACAACCCACTAACATGGAAGTTACCAGCTGCCACTGAGGAGAATACCAAACAACTGGATGGAGGCAGTTTCCATGAATTGACTTAACTACCTTTACCTGATGTTTGTGGATCATTTTTAAGTGGTTGGAGAGGCTGCATTTTTAAGAGGTTGGGGGAAGAGGGGTGGGAGAATCCTAGATTTGGATGCCTTTTTTCTTACTTTTGATGAGTTCTCTAATCTTTCAGTACACAACAGATAATACGGCCCAACTAGAGTAGCCACAGTCAATGGGGTTTGCATAAGTATTGCACACAATTGTAATTTGCAGTCAAGTTGCCATCAGCTTATTGCAATCCTATGAATAAAAGACCTTCAAGAGCACCAGTCAGCCACATTTTGCAAACACAGAGCCATGGCTTTTTTTGATCAAATCAATCCATCTATAATACAGTCTTCCTCTTCTCCTAGTGCCTTCTATTTTTCAGAGCATTATTGCTTTTTCCAGTGAGCCACACCATCTCATTATATGTCTAATGGCACACAGTACAACACAGTTCAATAGGTCTACTATAGCTGTGAGTACTAATAGGATTCTGATCTAAGAGTAATGGGCAATGCAATAGTCATAAGCTACTACTGTAGCATTTTTCAAGTAAATGAAATACCTCTTGTGCATCAAAAGTAATTTTTTTAAAAATCCCACCATGCCATAAAATCTGGATTTGCCGTACAAAACATATGTCCTTACTGCATGTATAATTAAAGATCAGAAAGCTTGTTTTTAAAAGCAGAATGGTAATGATTAGATGTACTATAGTAACAAATGCTACCTCCCCAACATGTACAGCTGACAATGGATTCTTTTCTTTTTAATGGGGTTGTTGCTGCTGCTGTTTTCACAAAAGATTCTGGGCAAGCAAAATTCCCACTGAATAATGCTGATTGTACTCCTCTTCAAGGAGAAATAATTGAAAAAAATCAGGTGATAAAGGAAATGAATAGCATCCAATTACAGCAAATGATGATAAATACAAATGCACTGGAGTTGCTTGCACTCACACTAGTGCAAACTTGTTTTATTTATTTATCTTCACCTTTTTTACCCCAGTGGTTGAACTTGTTTTTTCAGATCTAATATTAGAATGGTCTGTTGGGGGAAGTAAATTATAATCAGCAGGAAGGAAGCAATATATAAAAATTATATACAGTGTCCTCAGTCCTGTTGGTTAATCCTGACGTTGAGCCACTGAATCAATTTTTGAGTGTTCAGTAAATATGTATGTAAATCCCATTGATTCACTGGGCCGGTTCTTGGTTGGGACTCTGCACTCCATAGTGTTGCCCAATGGCTATCTACTCATGTGTCCTGCTGTGTCACCTGGCGCTGCCACTGGCATGAATCACTCTCTCTGAGTTGCACCCAGTATCAACTACATGTGATTTCCAAGGGAGTGACTTGTGCCAGCGATGGCACCACTTTGTGGTACAGTGTTAGACATGCCCCAAGTTTCTGGATAGTCTTGTACTCCTGATCTGTAAACAAGAATGGGTATAGGTCAAGCCCACAGGAAAATAATTGTTGTTGGGTTTGCATTTTAATGTAAGTTCACTACATATGTATCTATGGAGAATGTATCTGAATGCAGTTTTCTATTAGAAATTTGAATATTTCTGATTTTACAAGACATGTCGCAGAACAAAAATAAATGTATTCAAAAATGTGTATTCATATGTGAGAGAAGGCACATACATTAATGTTTCCTGTGCTAAACCTCATGACTTCTATAATCAAACTATACATTTGTGAATTTCCATTCCTGTTATCTGATTTATGTCCATTTAGCCAAAAAAATTATTGGTAAAGTGGGAGGCAATAGGAAAAAAAGAAGACAGGTGGACAGACTCAATCATGGAAGACACAGCCTTGGGTTTGCAGGACTGGAGCAGGACTATTCACAATAGGGTGTCTTGGGCTGTATCCACACTGCAGAAATAATCCAGTTGACACCACTTTAGCTGCCATGGCTCAATGCTATGGAATGCTGTGGAATTCTGGGAACTGTAGTTTTGTGAGACATTTAGCCTGTTCTGTCAGAGTGTTATGATGTCACTACAAATTACAGTTTCCAGAATTCCATAGCTTGGAGCCATGGCAGTTAAAGTGGTGTCAGCCTGGATTATTTCTGTAGTGTAGAAGATGCATCCTTAGAGGTCTCTCATTCCTAGTATCATCATAAGTCAAAACTGACTTGATGACAATTCACAACTCATAGAAGTGGAAGAAACATGAACATCAACAGAGGGAGGAGTTCCTTCAGGTTCTTGGAGAGGAATTTGAACAGGGTTTATCCTTTCCACAAACCAGCAACCCATGCAGTTCTGGAAGGAGTGGTGTGGAAAGAAATAGTCTTTCCAGCTGAAAGCAGAAGTCATGTGTCTTGTGCCATTTCAGGTTATGGTTAAAGTCAAACTGGCTGTTTCTGTATTTTATCCAGTTTATTTAAGATCAGTGCAATTTGCCATGCATAGGCCAGTCAATTTTATGGGTGAATTGTGATGAGACAAAAGAGGAGTGAGTGGGTTTGTGAATGCTTTGAAGAGCTTTTCTTCTCAGTACTCGGGAGCACACTGCAAAAGTTTGCATTCAATTAATTCGAGAGTATTTGCTTCTTGAAGCTAAAGTGTTTTGTTTTGCTGAGCTGGGTCATCAGTGGAGGAACATAACATCCATCTTGCAGCCCACTCGAGTCAAGTCCTTTAATTAATGACTTGGGAATCTGCTTTATCTTTTAAAAAGATAAAATCTAATTGTGGTTCAAATTAGGCTGTCTAATGAACGTGACCACAAAGCAATCGATCAAAAGATATATAGGAATAGCAAGGACTACATTAAAATAAACCTCTTGTTTGTTTTGCATAAGTATCTGAGCATATCATCTCCAGTTATATTGATGCATTCTTTAGTGGGATTGTAGCCAATTATACTGGTGTGCCTCCAAGACTTTTAAACACACATTTAAAGGCTTGTGGAATGTTCTTACTGTAGCAAATAAGCTCATACTCCAAGCATAGAAAAACCAATCATACATCATTTAATGGTCAGAGGATCTTACTGTTTTAGCCACACATATGCATATTACAGATGCCAACTCCTTAGACAGCTTATATAAATGTAGATGCCTAGCCCACATCCATATCTAATGTATTTCTTTTCTCCTTTTTCTTCTACCCCTTTCTTACATTCATACTTTAAAAATCCAAAGACTTGCAAAATTCATATTATGGTGTAGTGTAGAAAGGAAAGACACAAAGCACAGGTATGTATCTGGATCTGGGTTTCCTTTGGTACAATCCTTCTGTTTTATCCCTAGCCAGCTAAGAGGCTGAGGTTGGATAGGTCTGAGATTGAACCTAAGCTGGGAGAAGTGAGAGAATGAGGTGGTCTAACTATACGCTGTAACTCGCACCAGGCTTACTGTCCAGTCTTGTAAAAGGAGGAGCTATTTACCTGTTTAACTTGCCTGCTCTTGTTTTGTTATGAGAAAAGGCAGAGTTGACAATGTGCATGCAGAAGCTGCTTCTTTTCCAAGTACATAAGGACAGCAGGAATCCACCTGGGTGCACCCTCACTGCTTATCATTGGCTAGGGGATGGAGATTCAACCTGGAGACACTCCTTCTCCAACTCAGAACAAAAGCAGCAAAATAAAGGCCTATGTCTAATATCTTCATTTCCTCCCCCCCTCCTGTATGGTTTTTAACACCTTGCCTGATGAAGATGTCAGTGGAACTTCGAAAGCTTGCAACATGTATATTCTGCATTTTGGTTGGTCCAATAAAGGTATCACTGCTTGGTGGATTTTTGGTGTTATTGGATTTGCTATATGGTCAACATGGCTACCCCTCAATGTTTTTATATTCTGTTGCCAGGCTGCTTCAGTTTCATTCATTTCCCCCAGAAGTAGCTTCTTTCCTGGGACAAATAGCAGTGTGATTATGACAGTGGTAACCCCCTCTGCATGCTCCTTCTTCCTGGAGTGGTCAAGGATAGTAGAACGTTCTTGGGAGCACCCCCACAGCCAATCAATGCTGGTGGCGATGGAGCTTTAAGTGGGAGACCCCCCAGTAGCTTTTGTGCAGTAGGAGCAAAGGTACTTCCTTCTAAAACACCCCAAAATCATATACAATGGTATATTGGGGTGGTTAGCCCAGCATGCATCACCAACAGGTGATACTAGAATTTGTGTCAGATACCTTAAATGTATTATTAAAGAAGGTCAAAGAAGAAAGCACAAAGACAGGCTTAATGCTTAACATAAAGAAAACAAAAATAATGACCACAGATGACCTACACACATTCAGCCTGAACAATGAAGAAATCGAAATAGTAAAAGAGTTCCCATACATTGGACTAAGCATCGATCAGAACAGAGACTGCAGTCAAGAAATAAGAAGGCTAGGAATGGGAAGGGCAGCCATGAAAGAGCTAGAAAAGATAATAAAGAGTAAAGATACAACTGAGCACTAAAGCTAGAATCGTCCAAATCGTTATGTTCCCCATCATCATGTATGGTTGTGAGAGCTGGAAAGTGAAGAAAATGGATAAGAAGAAAATACAGTAGAGTCTCGATTATCCGACCTTTGATAATACGACATTCCAAAGTCGTGGCTCAGTGATTTCTTTACATTTTCAGAGGACTGAACTGTTTATACAGTACGTATTGTACATCACAATGTTGATCAGTGATTTCTTTACATTTTCAGAGGACTGTTTATACATTACAATGTTGTTACTGTAATGTTACTGCAATGTTACTTTTACGATTACTGCAGTAAAACTTCAATACGTTTGCAATTCATAGTGATTTCAAGGCTTTTCTTGGACCCTCTGGATTATCCAACATTTTCAGCTATCTGACTATCAGCCCATCTGTTTATGTCGGATAATCGAGACTCTACTGTAAATTCATTTGAGATGGGATGCTGGAGAAGAGTGCTGAGAATACTGTGGACAGCCAAAAAAGACAGATAGGTCCTTGAACAAATCGTGCCTGAAATGTTCCTAAAAGCCAAGATGATCAAACTGAGGCTGTCATATTTTGGCCACATCATGAAAAGGCATGATTCATTAGAAAAGACAATAATGCTAGGAAAGGTGGAAGGAAGTAGAAAGAAGAAGACTGCAAGCTAGATGTATAAACTCAACTAGGGAGGTCACAAGTATGAATTTACAGGATAACAGGCAGTTAACAACAGCAAGAACCCTAAAGACACCAGATCCTATCTGATCCTGGAAGTACTAAGTATATAGGTATGCCTGAATACCCTGAACTTTAAGGCACTAGATTTTGTCTGATCTTGGAAGCTAAGCAGGATCAGCACTACTTAGTTTTTGGATGGGAGATAACCAATGAATCCCAGGTGCTATTGGCTATATTTAGCAATAGCATTTACATTTCTGTACTGCTTCATACCAAACTAAGTAGTCTCAGTGGTTTACAATGTCCCAAACAAGCTGGGTACCAATTTTAGTGACCTACAGAAGGATGCAAGGCTGAGATCAAACTCACAACTTTGTGGTTGCAATACTGGCTGCAGTACTGTCATTTAACCATTGCACCATCAAGGCTCCTCTATTTCACAGGCAAAACCACCTCTGATTATTCTTTGCCTAAGAAAACCTTATGGAATTCATTGACATTGTCGCCAATGGGTCAATAGTTGACTTGAAGGCACATAAACACACAAACAACATGAAAAATATCAAGCTCTTTTTTCCTGCACTTTGCTTCTTGCACAGCAGTTGTTTCTCTCAAAGAATTTTAGTCATTCATTTCTAGAAGTAGTTAGGTCTGTAAATTATCCTTCAGAAACAGGCTAAAGAGAAGGAAAGGCCTATTTTCCTGCCTACTTTATCATCTTTCTTTATAGAGTTCATATAAATAGATGCATGAAATAAAATAGAAGTGGCACTCCAGATATTATTTAACTACAACTGTCATCAGCTCTAGCCAGCATAGCCAAGGGTCAGCAATGATGGGAGTTGGAGTTCAACAATATCTGCAGGACCACATGGTTCCCATCCTTGAATAAAGTCACACATGTTCATGAACTAGAAACCACTAAAGTGGTTTGACATTGTCATTTACAGGGAAGACCATATACAACAGCCACGGTATTCAAACAAAACCTAGTGCTGCACAGGGTCATAAATAATCATAAAAGAAAAAATGGGCTAGTATTGATTCCCTATGGGAGAAAAAGAAATAATATTCCTAACTGTGGTCCTATCCTACTTTAATGAGCACAAAGGAAGGAAATAGAATGTCTATTAGAAGGACAACCAAAGGCAAGGAATAGTAGACACAATGAGACATGGATACCATATATGTTGCTTTTGGGTTTCATCAATCTGTAAAATGTGAGATCTCAGACTAAAAGCACTGTATCAGCATAACAAGAAACACAAGGGCATAAAAGTTGTGTGTGTGATGTGGGAACAGAAGAGTGGAAGCAGAAAAAAATGTGAACATTCAGTACTTTGATAAATTAAGCTGACAATAAGAAATGTAGCTGTCATGCTCAGATTTATTTCCAAAATTCTAGGAAGTGACACTGGTTTGTGTAATTTGTCAGTTTTCTGGAAAAGGAATGGGAGGAAACAGAAATAATAAGGGGCAGTGAACTCTTCACTCTTGGTCTAATCTGAATTCATATTTGCATCCTGGCAACCTGTGTCTGACCTGTGTCAAAGACAACTGACTCAAGGTGTTGACTCCTGTGAATCTGTCAGTTTATTGGCATACAATAGTCTGAATTCTGTTTGTAGTTCTAATTAGAGTAAACCCACTGAATCAATATTGAATGGTGTTCAACATTCTTGAATGGTGAGACAATACTTATACAAACCACATTGATCCAATGGATCTACTGTACTTAGGATTTCTGATATAATGTAGGCCAATGCCTGAAAGAATAATTAACTTCAGATAGAAGATAATACAGTGCGCCCGCATCATACACGGGTGCATTATACGCTGCTTTCAGCATATGCTGAAAGCGGCACTGGAAGAAGCAGCACTGTGCACAGGAAGGAGTAATGGGGCTCAAGCATACACAGAATTTCTTTTATGGGGGGGGGGGGGTCCAGAACGGATCCTCCGCATAAAAGAAAGGACCACTCTACTATGAACAAGGACAGATATGGCAACATAGGCAGGGTACAGACCGCCAGAAAGAGGCAGCCGGCGGCTGTCTCTCTTTTCTGCATAACTGTGCCGCAGCAACCAAATTGCGTGGCGTGGCTACGTGGAAACAAAAGTACAGCTAAAAAGCAGCTCCTTTTAGTGCCACCGCAAACTGCCTGTGGCGGCGCGAGGACGTCACTGCCACGCGCACCTGTCTGGAAGGCACATGGCAGTGACTTCACAGCTGTGACATCCTGGTGACGTCCTAGGGTTGTGAGACATCTGGAAACAGCGCCCCGAGGCAACCCTAGCACGTCGCCAGGACATACTAAAGGGCCCGTATGTACAGGGCCATAGTTAGAATTTATTTACAAATGATATGAGAATGATATAAGGAAGCAAGAAATAACAGAAAGAACTTAAGAATTTTTACAAAGGAGTCAAAGGAATTTTGGGATATTATTAGGTCTGTATCTTTCTCTCTATTCCAGTAGCCTTACACCCCTAGATGTTTTTGGACCACCACTCCAAGAAGGCTGAATCAGCATGGCCAATTGTGGGGGATGATGGAAGTTGGAGTCCAACCTCCTTGTAGGAACTGTAGGTTTAAAACCGTTGTTCTTGTCCATGTCACATTTTTTCCTTGCCATTTTAGACTATCCCACGGAGATAGGAAAAACATACAATGACTGACATAATTTTAGTGACTTAAACAGGTGTTAAGTCGAATTTACAACTGCATAAATCAGTTTTTGTTTGTAGAGATTGAAGTTCTTTGTGCAGTGACCAAACACCCCCACCATCCTATTTTTAGCTGCTGCAACACCATGCAGTGCCAATATATTAGCCAGTCAAGAGTGAGGGAGCAGTAGAATGCCCTTCTGAGAGAATGCCCTCCCTGTTTGCCTTTCATCAGCAAACCAAAACAGTTTTATTCAGGCAAGCTTTAAATGTGTAATCATGGGATGGCTTTTATATGGTGTGTTTGTTCTATGGGGTGGCTATTGTGGTTTTATTGTGGTTTTAATGTTTGTAATTTTATATTGTTTTTAATTGTTTTATGGTAATATGTTTGTTAGAATTTTGATTTGTGAGCCATCTTGGGTCTCTTTCAAGGGAGAAAGGCAGCATAAAAATGGAATCAAATCAAATAGAGAAGCATCCAGCTGTGTTCCTATACCTGTACCCACAGACCCATTCAATCAACTGTTGAATACCATGTCAAGATGCAGGTAGGTCCCATTGATTTAATGAGTCTACTTTAATTAGGATTAACCATAGAAATCAGACCAGCATTCTTCCTCTTTAGCCTAAATACTCTAAAGGCACCTGTCTGATCTTGGAAGTTAAGCAGGATCAGCTGTGGTTAGTACATGGATGGGACATGAGAGTTAGCCAATTAATACCAAGTGATATATTTCAGAGGAAGGAACTGACAAAACCACAGCTCAGTATTTCTTGACAAAGAAAACCCTATGAAAAATTAATGGGGGTCAACATAAGTTGACAAGTGACTTGAAGGCACATACTCACACATTTCCTCCTCATCAGTAATGATGCTAGAGTCTCACGACCATATAGTTGACAAGATTTAGCAAAAACCCCAAGCAATCTGCACAGAATTGAAATCCATTGCTATACATACCCCCTGAATATTTTTCTCTGAATAAGCCCAATTGAATTAATGTATCTCTGAATAAATATGCTGAGGATTATACTGCCCAGAGAGGTAATTTTAGGCTGATAGGATAGCCTTGGCCAAATCTCTGCCTATGAGTTTCATTCAGAGAATGCTGGTGTGGAAGAGAGTGGGGTATATATACTGTTGATTGAGAGGAAGTGATTTACAAGTTAATCTGTGTATTGTTCTGTTGTTGAATGGCAAGGCCTACAGGGTGTCTATTTAATTAGTGACCCATTGTCTGCTGGGAAAACCCCCTCACCCTGGGTCGTTTTCATTTGCATTTGCTGGGTCTTGATTTTGGTGTTTTTCAGGACTGGTAGCCAAACTTTGTTTACTTTAAGGGTTTCTTCTTTCCTGTTAAAGTTGTCCAGGTTTGTATGGATTTCAATGGCTTCCCTGTGCATTCTGACCTGATAGTCGTTGGCATGATCCAACATTTCAGTGTTTTCAAACAGCATTTTATGCCCAGGATTGTTTATAATGTGTTCTGCTACTGCTGATTTTTCTGGCTGACCCAGTCTGCAGTGTTTCTCATGTTCCTTGATTCGTGTTTGAACGCTGTGTTTGGTGGTCCCTATGTAGACTTGTCCACAGCTGCATGGTATGCAGTAAACTCCTGAGGTTGTGAGAGGGTCTTGTCATTTGCTGAGTGCAGCATTTGCTGGATTTTCTTGGTCAGTTTGTAGACCATTTGGAGTTTGTGTTTCCTCACCAATTTCCCTATTCTGCCTGTGACTCCTTTGATGTATAGTAAAAATACCTTCCCTTTGGGTGATTGCTTGTCTTCATTCCTATGGATTTTTCTGGGTTTGTCAGCCCTTCTGATGTCTGAGCTGGAATAACCATTGGCCTGTAGAGCCCAGTCTAGGTGCTTCATTAATCTCCCAGGAAGTGGGCTTCATAGATCCTTTTTGCTTGGTTTACCAATGTTTTTATCATTTTTTTTCTTGGGTGATGGTTGGAGCTCATGTGTAGATATCTGTTCGTGTGTATAGGTTTTTTGTAGACTGTGTGACCCAAACGTTGGTTTGGTTTGTGGATGACTAGGACATCCAAGAATGGCAATGTCCTGCCTTTTCTTTTTCCATCATGAATTGGATGTTTGGGTGGATGTTGTTCAGATAGTTCAAAAACATGGTCAGATCTTCTTCTCCATGGCTCCAGCCCAAAAAATCCACAAAAACTTCCCGAATATGTTGGTGGAATTTAAAACTATGAGACATGCTTTTCCTTCCTTGCTTGCTACCTTCCTTCCTTTTAAATTAGCTGTTGAAGAATTTGTTTAACTTGTTGCTATTTATACATTACATAGCTCCACAATAGTATCCTGGTTCCACATTTATTTCTTGCTAATAACTGATGATACACACACACACACACACACACACACACACACACACACACTATAGCTTTGAAACAAATGATCAATGTCAAACAAATCACTTTGCTGACAAGAAAAGAGATATGGGTAATATGAGTGCTTCAAATACTTCAGGCAGGGATGTGAAGAATAAGATTTGGATCTAAAAGAGATTTGATCGCCATCATCTCAACAACAGGATGTTGACAGCTAGAATAAATAACTTCTCAGGAGCAACTTGTTAAACTGGGTTAAAAAAGGGATATGTAATGATGTGGCCCTCTCCAATACCACTTTCAAATCAGATTATGGTTTATTACTCAGCTGAACTGTATGGCATGATTCAGTTTGCAGTTAACTAAAACGAGGTGCACAGCATAAAAGAAACCCCCCTCATATCTCCTAGCAGCATTTTGGCAGAATGGAAGGGGAAGGCTTGGTGTCATGAGAGCAGAGGGAGTGCTGGAAGCTTTTCAGTCTCCCTCAAAAGTTTTCCACACAGTCTGCAAAAATTTCTTTTGGGGATTCTGGGAGTTGTAGTCCAAAAAAAATCTGATCTTTTCTGTCCCCTATGACTGCATCCTAAAACTGCAGATATCATGATTTGGACCTGAGACCATCTGTGTACCAAGAGGTATTCTACTGTTGTCCTTTGCATTTAAGAGTAATCCAAAACAGCTGTTTTAAGGTTACTAATGCCATAAACCAAACTATCCTTGGAAACTAGCTAAGAAATCTAGCTTATTCAAGCTAGACACAATAGACAAACAGATATGAATTGGGAAAAGAAACAAAAATGTTACCAAAGAAATGAAACAAAAGAAATACAGATAGAGATAATTACATTAAAGTTTGGATGTATGTAAAATAATTTCAATAAGCATTCACAAATAAAAAATTTGGACTGATAAAAGATTCCTGGCATTGATAATGGTATGAAAACCTGTAATCTCAATTCAGTAAAAACCTATAATCTTGATAAATGTTAATTAACAGTCTCGTGCTGGATTCTTTCTTCAGTGCTCCTTGTTGGAGGATATCCTCCTTTAAAGTCAACAAGAGGATGTTTGGGGAGTTTAATGTGTTCTCCTAATGGTTTCTGAATATTGCTAACTCTTGAGAAAGTAATAATGTGAGCTGAAGCAAGTAACTGTACAAGTCTAAACCACTCAGTAGCAAGGAAGTTATTATTGGTGCATGACTGACCATTGGCCCACCTCTCTTAACTCCTAGCTTTCCTCCTTTTTGTTAAAACCTCTGCTTCTGCTGCTGAAGATTATAGAAAGTACAGCATCACATAACCTGTGGTTCCCAGGAAGCTGACTTTGCTTATCTCTGCCTCCTTGCTGTGTCCAGACAACCAACTTAATCACTACAACTTCAAAACAGATGCATAGTTCCTAGCTCACATAGCTCTATGAGATCTGATGAAAAAGCAAGCCAGGTTAGAGCAGATCCAGAAGAATAAACCAAATTCATCTGGCTGTTGTGTCATACCACATTGTGCTGAGCAGATCCACCTTTTCAACATAATGCTCATCAAGTGCAGGAGCATACCAAAAAGAAAGAAAACAAGAATGAAAGAAAACACACACTGCAAACAAAATAAATAACAGAATTGTAAATATAAGTGTAATACAGTACTATCAACTAAAAAATACACATATGGATGAAAATGACAACAACCCATATGCAATACACGAATACTATCTACAACAACAATAAAGCATAATACTGGTATATGAATAGCAATAACAAAAACAAAGTTACAGATTACAAAAAATAGCCTTTAATCTCTCCAGATAATGTCAAAATAGGCTTAGAAACACATAGATATCAAGATTTATTGCAAGCTGCAGGTAGACTGGATACATACTGTATATACTTGACTATAAAATAATCTCATGTATAATTCGAGGGCAGATTTTGGAACCAAAATTATGGATTTTGATATGACCCTTTGATAAGTTGGGGGTAAAACTTTGGGACATGTAACAAAGGATCTAAAGAATGAAGCAAAGGAAAACAATGCCAAAGAACTTACAATATTCCAGTAGGTATAACTGTGTGCACTTACACTAAAAGCTGGATGGATGAGGGAGTAGAAGGGGACCAGTGTTTCCAGGACAGATTATGCTTTTTCCTTTCACCAGGGCATGGATCTTTTTAAAATAAAAGAGAAAGTATAGTGCTTATGGATAGTTGACTTGGGGTTTTTGGGGACAATATTTCTAGATTTATACATGTGTAAATACAGTAGACAAAATTACAAAAAATGTACACTTGCATTTGCAATTCCAGTGTTTATTTCATCTGCGGTCTGTGCTGCCTTCCTTTCCCCCCCCTCCTTTTTTTTTCAAGTGTGATACTTATGGGAGAAACTTCCCTTTTTTGGTTTTGCCAAATGGTAATGCAAGCATAAAATGGGGAGGCTTTTTCTCTTGCTATGTACCTTCCAGTTGACTTTGACTTACGGCAGCTCTGTGAATGAGTGATGTCCAGAAGATCCTGTTATTAACAGCTTGGGGGCAGTCTTTTAAATAGCGGCTTCTTTTACTGAATCAACCTAACTGCAACACAATATCCACCTTTCCTGCTGCTTTCAACTTTTCCCTAGCATTATGGTCTTTTATAATGTGTCCTATTTCTTCATTAGTATTTTTTACTTGTCGTTGTCATTGTTGTTGTTGTTTGCCTTCAAGACATTTCCAGCTTCTAGTGACGTTAAGTTGCTTGGAGAGCAAGCATGGCATGGTGGTTTGAGTATTGAATTATGATTCTGGAGACCAGGAATCGATTCTCAGCTTGGCCCTGAAACCCACTGGGTGGGTTTGTGCAAGTCACATGCTCTCAGCCTCAGGAGGAGGCAAAGGTAAACCTCTTTTGAACAGATCTTGCTAAGAAAACCCCATGAGAGGTTTGCCTTAGGGTCACCGTAGGTCAGAAACAATTTGAAGGCACCACACACACACACATTCACAGACGGTGAACCTATCATGAGGATTTCTTGGCAAGATTTCTTCAGAAGGTGTTCACCTTTTCCTTTCTCTGAAGCTGAGAGTGTAACTTGTCCAAGGTCACCGAGAGAATCTCCATGGCCAAACAGGGATTTGAACCCTGGTCTCCAGAGTTGTATTATAATGCTCAAACAATTACATCATGCTGGCTTTCTAAAATGTAGTGCTTTTTTCCCTTTTTACTACTAAGAAACTAATATCTCATTCCATGATCCAAATGAGAGTTCAAACATGAAGGAGGAAGGTGGCAAGTTTGAATTAGCCAGGTCTAGAATAGAGGCGATATGCCTCTGAGTATTAGTTGTTGCAACAGCAGAAGAGAGTTTTTGTCCTCAATCTCTACTGGTGGAGTTCCTGGAGGCATGTGGATGACCACTATAGAAAGCAAGATGATGGATTTTATTCAACTTTGGTTTGACCAAGCCGGGCTCTTATGTTCTTATGGACAATGTGAAAAGTAGAACATTGTCCATCCATCCCTGAGCTATGTCCGTATCATTTTCTGAGAGAGAAAAATGTACTCCCACAGTCCTGCCTCTTACAAGCTGCCACTATCTAAGCCTCATGGCCATACCGGCTGGGGGATACTGGGAGTTTTAGTCCAAACAAGTAATGTTTCTGAGCTCTCAGCCAGAGATGGTAGAGTTCAGCAATGTTCAGAAAACAGCAATGAGATGGTCACCTTAAAAGAACAAGGAACCTGTTTCCCAGCAGGAACCACACACTGCTGTAATTATGCAAAGACAGTAAGGACACTGGGAGGCCATGGTGAGAAAAGGAAATTAAAATTAGACGCATTCACAATTGCTCTGTTGTCAGTGGACCTGCTCTGTGTGCTTGATTGGGATTTTGAAGCAATATGCTCTGAATTCAGTAGTTGCTGGTTGTTGTTTTTTTCTTTTTTAATAATATATTTTTGAGATGCTGCTCATGTTTCATCTCAGCTTTTCTTGAATGTATTCTTCCTCCAAATAACTGTTGACAGGTCTAGCCCTGTAACCATCTGGCTCATGAAGTAATGAAACCAAACGAAATGGAGCTTGGGGAAGGGGGAAAATGTATTAATGCTCTTTCCTTAATCTATTAATAACTGAAAAGTGTTGATTTTGGTGACAGCCTGATAGTTGATTGTGAAGCATATTGGTTAATTAGGAGAATAATAATGAATGTTATATGAAAATGTGTATATTCCTCCAGGAATTAAAAAATATATAATAAAATAAACTAAACAAGAGTTGATTTATTTTCACAGGCAGTGGAGGAAACGACAAGACAAAAAAAAAAAGGAAAGGAACGACAATTTGCTATCCATCCCTGTTGCTGCTAATTTTACTTAGGAAAATTTGTGGTTCAAATGAAATTAATGCTTAAAAATGTATACAAATGAAAGGATTCACCAGTGTGCACTCTCTCTTTCTCTCTCATTGACAATTGAGTGTACTGATGTTTTAGGTGTTGCTTAGTGACCGTACATAACTGGAGCTGGCCCATGAAATGGAACCTAATTGCCAATACTTTCCTTCCGGTTGTGATCATTCTGTGTGGGGAAAATTTGGTATTTCTCCCACGCACAAATCTATTACTGGTAACATGCTGCTCATTTTAAGTATTTCCCTCCCCAAAAATGCATAGTGGAGCTCTATCATGAGATGCAGGCCCTGGTTACATGAGAGGCAGATACTTTCCTGACTCATCCCAGGTTTTTATAATGTTTGTGTGTGTTTGTGTGTTCATTGTTCTGGTCTGGAGCTTTAAGAATTTAGATTTATCACAAGCTTAGAAGATGCAAGCTTTATTATTATATAGATCTTTTCCTATCTAAGGCTGTATCCACACTGAAGAATAATCAGTTTGACATCACTTTTAACTGCCATGGCTCCATGCTATGGAAATCTGGGAAATGTGGTTTTGTGAAATATTTAGCCTTCTCTGTCAAAGACCTCTGGTGCCACAACAAACTCTCAGAAGTCCATAGTATAGATCCATGGCAGTTAAAGTGGAGTCAAGCTGGATTATTTCTGCAGTACGGATGCAGTCTAAGGCCATAAGCCAACTATCCTTGCCTTCCAGATGTAATTTTTTTTTAACAAACCTGATTTGGTTAAAGGAATGGATCTGCCACAATAAATCTGCTTTGGTTTACTCTGCCACAAATGCTATGATAGCAATTGGGCCACGTGATGGAAGATAGCCTTGCTTGTTCTAGATATTAAGAGTCAATATGTCCAATGGGCAGTGTTTGTGAGCACTGTAATGCAAAACACCCTTCACCTGCTCTAACTAATTTAGTGTCAGTTGTATATATACAGTAAACATCACCACAGCGCTTCTGGCTAAGGACTCTAGGAGTTGAAGTCCAAAAAGATAACTGCTTTCTAGTTCTTATCACAACTGTCCTGTACCATTTCCATCTAGATATCTGTCTAACAGTGGTAAAGGAGCATAGGAAGGTTCCTTTACCACTTCTTCTTCTTGGACTTTCTACAATGATTTCTTTTGACCTTTTACTTGTGAGTGATGATCAGTGTTGGCTGCCATTTTAAGACAAAGTTCTTAAGTTCTGATCCTTGATCTTTGAGAATACCCCCACTCATTGATCAGGATGTTTTTGACAGACTTGTAAACTTGGATGCCAGACTTAATGGTCTCCTGTGAGCTATTTTGACAGTGGTTGAATTAATTATGGACACCATAGTCATCAACCACTAATTGTCACATGTCTATCCTTTCTTTTTCTGATGCATGACATTTCCTGGGCTTCTGTCATAACACATTGTTATCACCAAACAAGCACCGAAAGGCCCATTTTTATACTGAGACCAACTTTCAACTCCAATGCAACAAACAAACAAACAAACCTCATCATCAGAATATCTCAGTATTTCCATAGTGTTTTTAAAAACATATCTAACTTCTTCCCTTTCTACATTTTCTATCTCTGCCTGACCTAGAATCAAATGTTCATGAGAAAGAACCATTTGTCAACTATAGTTTTGTACTTCAAAATTAATTGGAGGTATAATACTTCTCCCTTGAAAGGAAAGGAAATAAAAAGAAAGAAAGAAAGAAAGAAAGAAAGAAAGAAAGAGGGATTCTTTTCAAATGGACAGCTGGAGGAGGTTCTGATACCAGTTTATCAAACACAAAAGAAGACTTTAATGTTGACTGCAACCTCTACCAGCTCATAGCACATACCAGTGCAAACTAAGCAAAGCCTTTCCCAATTTGAGGTAGGGAGATATTGGCTTAATCTGAAAAATCGTATGTGTATGTTTCTGTAGCAACATTTAAGCCTAGAACCATTTTTTAAATCAAGCTGCTTTTAAAATAGTTGTTTATTCCACTATCTGAATGGTAGATTAAGATAGAACACCAACCAATTTTCTTAAGTTCTGATCAAGACTGCAGAGAGGTGTTTTTTTCATACCCTTTGACTAACATACACTCAGTACTTCTACAATGAAAAATTTTAGTTGGTTGGATAACTGTTCTAGGCTGCCATGAAGTGATTCCTGATCTCATCTATGATAGCAAAAGGACAGGTTGTGCCTCTATACACAAAATGTGTACCAAAGGGGAGAGGAACTGCAGCAGAAGTGAATTTACAACATGTGAATAAATAGTGGAAAAACAGTGCAATTGGGAGGTATGGCTGTGTTTTACCCATCAGTGAAAAGGAGAGCTCCAGGAATGGATGGAAGATTAAGCAGCTACAGGACAGACATGGCATCATGTATGGCCAAAGACGTGCTATCCTACTGTAATTCTGTTTTGACAGCTTCATGTGATAATGTCCTTGGAAAAAATTAAAAGGTGGAACTGAAGAGAAGAGTGTATCTCAAAGGTTTTTCACAGAGAACTTCCAGTTCTAAGGCAGGCTCTTTACACTGAACTGTTGGGTTCGAGTCCCTGAATTCAAGACATCATAGGACATATGCATTGCCATAGGTGAAACAGATAACCACCAGAGCCCTGTAGATGAAATGCCCCATATTTACTGTCCTGCCCAGCCTGGGGGACGACTCTGAGGACTCAGAGGATGAGCCAGAGCCACTGGGACCTGAACCTATAATTGGGGAGTCTGAGGCTGGCCCTAGTTCTGCTGGAACAGAGTCTGTGGTCCCTCCAGAAGTTCAGCAGTCAAGTCTGCCTGGGGCTGAGGCTGTGGACATAGGAGGATCTGGGAAGTGCATCTACCTTCAGGGAACATCGAGCCAAAAGAGAGGGCTTTTGAAGATCACTGAGGCTTTATCAGAAACACGTTTGTAATCAGACACACCTGAATGCCTGCTGCCTGCCTATTTAGGTGTTATGCCCAGATTTTAAGGGCAGCCTGTTCAACCTGAGAGCATGTAGTGGAAATCTCCCTCCCAGTAAACTTATCCACAGCAGGGCTGACACAGACAAAGAGACACCAAATTTGGTTTTAGACACTATACATGTAACATTTATTGAAATGCACAGAAATAGACAGATACAAGTACCAAGAGAGCTCTCACACACACCATTCACACAATACTCACACACACAGAAGGCACTTCACTGAAGCCGTTGATCAGTCGTCTTCATGAAGGCGTGGGAGCTCTGTTTCTGCGGGTCCAGAGCACACCTTTGATTTGGAAAAGTCTCTCTTTTAAGGCTTTACCACGTCCTCTGTCCTGCTGTCTTTACGTGAGGACCTCTTCCTTTGACGCTGACCAACACTTCAGATTGAACAGTTCTTTGCAGTCTCTTCCTTATCAGTCTTTGTTTCTATCCAGGCTGTTCGTACAGTCCTGGATATCTTCTTCTTTACGGATAAGCAGCTACAGCCAAGGTTTTGGACATGCCATCTATCGCCACATCAGCAGTTCTCAAAAAATACTCGCCTTGCTTGCCAGGCAGCTTTCCCCATCATGCACTGCACATTCTCCATTTTGTTTGCTCCAGTAGTGCCTTTCATACACATTCATACATTTCCTTACATAGGCAGCTAGAGCACGTGTGTCTCCTTGCCAGTGATTATCTGACTTTCCTGAAGGAAAGACTCGGTCTCTGGTTCCTGTGGCTCCTTGGAACAAATCTTTACTTCTGAGACTGCTGACTATCTTGAATATCTGGAACCCTTGACCTTGCACTGCCTTACCTAAACATAAGTTTATATCAATGGGAAGTTGATATATAGCTTCCTTGCAGTTTCCATCTATTGATACTAGCCTTGCCTTCTGTTCCAGCTTCTGCACAGCAGCCCTTCATACGTTTGAAAGACAACTTTTAATTGCCCTATGATCTTCTCTCTCTTTGTTTAACATACCTGTTTGTACCATTTCTCAGAGGGAATGTGGTTTACAAAACTTGCACTATCCTGGTTGCCTCCAGGTTTGTCAATGGCCTTCTTAACAATGGTACCCATAGCTGGACACAGTATTCCATATGAGACCACACCAGCATCGATAAGCCTGAATCATTATTTCTCACAATTTGGATCTGTGGGGTTTTATTATTATTATTATTATTTCTTGCTCATATTTTTAAATGTTTGACTTTCTTTCTTTTCTTTTTTTAAATGCAGCCTAATACGCAACTTACTGAGTGGAAACTGGTAGGTTCCATGTAGTGGTTTGATTATTGGACCATGACTCTGGAGACTAGGGTTCATTTCCCAGCTCAGCTTCAGGAAAAGGTAATGGCAAAGCTCCTCTGAACAAATCTTGCAAAAAAAAAAAAAAAAACCATGAAGGGGTTAAGCCTTAGGGTCGCCATAAGTTGGCAATGACTTGAAGATACATGACAATAGTAATAAGTTTTCATATTATTTATATTTATTTTTTTCAAAAATTTTTGCCACCTTTCTCCCAGAAAGGGACTCAAGGCGGCTCATAAGATAAAAACATTTTTTAAAACTTTCAATAAGAATTATAAAACAATTAAAATAATCTAGTTAAAACTGTATAAAATTCTCCCATTTTTTTGGGAGAATTTTATACAGTTTTATACAGTTTAAAAAGTGGGAGAAGGATATCAGTAAATTCATTTGGAGTAGCAAAAGAGCTAGAATAAAAATGAATGTGTTGCAAGATTCAAGAGAGAGAGGGGGTCTAGCACTACCCAATCTTAGGTGGTATTACCAGGCATGTGTTATGGACTGGGTAATAGACTGGGTAAAATTACAAAAGAAAAGAATTATAAATTTAGAGAAAATAAATTTGAAATTCGGCATTCACGGGTACCTGTTTTATGATAAAGTTAAAGTGGAGAGGAATTTCAACAACCACCTAATAAGGAAAAATATGTTTAGGATATGGACTAAATTTAAGAAAAATTGGTGCCCGCACATACCATTATGGGCCTCTCCGAATGAAGCTATATACAAGAGAGAAGTAATTAAAACAAACAATTGGGTGACCTATGAAGATCTGCTATCTAGGACTAAAGAAGAAAGAACGTTAAAATCCCAGAGTGAATTGAATAGGAAAGGATTAGCCTGTAACTGGTTCACATATAGACAGATAAAGGAGAGATTCTTATTAGATATGAAGGAAAGAGGAATAGCCCCGATGGAGGAAGGGCTGGAAAAAATATTGAAAGACCCCAAGAAGCAAATCACGAAATTGTACAATTTAATTAGAAATCTGGAAATGGAAAAAGAAACAGTGAAAGAATTTATGGTTAATTGGGCAAGAGATCTGAAAGAATCAATACAGTTGGAAATGTGGGAAATATTATGGAAAAAAAGAATTAACTACTCCCCTTGTGTCTTAATAAGAGAGAATATATATAAAATGCTATATAGATGGCATTTAACACCATACAAAATATCTAAAATGTATAATCGAAATAGTAATAAGTGTTGGAAATGTAAAGTGGAAGTAGGGACTTATTTACACTGTTGGTGGCGCTGTAAAAAAGTAGAACAATATTGGAAAGATATACACAGAGAAATCAGGAAAATAATAGAATGGACCGGGAAACCAGACCCGAAACTGTATCTTTTAAACATCTCAGATACTTTGAATATAGATGATAACAAAGACAGTTTATTGTCCTCCCTGATTGTTGCGGCGAGAATGATATTGGCTCGATATTGGAAAAAAGAAGAAATACCGAAATTGGAAGAATGGAAACTGAAAGTGATGGAGATATGTGAAATGGAAAAATTGACAGCATTGATGGGTAAAAATAAAAATAGTATTAAGAATTTTAACGACATCTGGAGGCCATGGAAAAAATACATACAGGAAGAAGAAGGGATAACAGAGTAGAGATAATATGAAATAGAAGGCACTTGCACTTAAAGAAGGGATCAGACGTGAAGGGAGTGGAGATAAAAATGTGGTTATATAGAAGACAAGCTAAGGTATATGTAGGAGATTAATATAAAGGAGATAACGGATGGAATATGTTACAATTAAAAAAAAAAGAAGAGTTAGTTAGAAATGTTGAAAAGGTCAACCGTAGTTTTGGGGAAATTTAGCCCGAGGAAGTGATTTTAGAGGATATATACTGATCAAGTTTGATAGTTAGAACAATAGGAATTACATGTAAAGAGAGTAGATAGGTACATTTAATGAGTAGTTATTTCATCTTTGAGATATATTTTAATATTTATGTCTTATGATTTGTTATAAATTTTGTAAGTTTTGTAAGTGTGAAAATCTTAATAAAAAATAAAAAAACTGTATAAAATTAACATAAAAATACAAAGTTAAAAACATAAGTAAAACACACACCCCATATAAAAACCACCTTGTCATGATTATATATTAAATCCACATCAGTGCAACGATGGAACTGCTCCAGGTTTTCCTCTGGATTTTAAAGGAGCTGGCCAAGGGTGCTCAATGCATTGTTCAGTATCTTGAATAACTTCTTTAAACTTCAGGCCCAACTTACTGCATTGACATGACAGTCACTGGCCTTGTCTGGGCTGATATGTGACTGAATGTGATCCAGATTGGAGCTTCAGAGAATTAATTAATTTTTCTGGGTCAAAATTCCACAAAAAGCTAGGCAGGCTAATGGAAATTGATATATTTAAGGATGCTTCACTCTGCATTGATTATGAGGCTCTGTGTGACTACATGTAATAACAGTATGACACAAGAAATTATGCATAATGTACACATCTCGCTCATCAGTACATCCCAGAATATATTTGCTTTATATATATTGCCTCTGTGGTTCATTGTCCCCTCTTTGAATAAATCTATTGGCAAGTTGCTTAGTTTATTTATTACAAGATGATCAGAAATATTCCACAAAAGCTATTGCCAAGTTTGCTTTTCAGGCAGCAGGAATGAGGGAATGCTATGCAAATCCAAATTTTGTTATCTTCGCATATGGCCATCTTGTTTGATATCTTGTATTAAGTGAAATGTAAATTATGAACGGGTTGTATATTTCTAGTCATATTATCCTTTTGTTAGTTTAATGTAAATTGCAGTTGCCTTGGTAGCTAGTTAATAACATTTCACTTCCAATTTCATGCAGTTCATACAGATCTGTAGAATTTGTATGACTGCAATGCTTTTCTTTCTTTTTTTTAGCTTAAGGTGAATTCTGTTCTTTTGGGCTATTGCTTCTACCCTTTTTACTAAGTAAACAACTAGCAATATGTACAAACAGTGCATAAAACAGGAGTAGAAATTGTGCATCTTTCTGAGTGTTGAACTATAATTCTCATGATCCCATAATCATGGCTATGCTGGCCAGGGTGGCTGAGAGTTGTAGTTCACCACATCTGGAGCCCTCTGACCTCTGCTGAATTAATTAATTCTATTTGCACTTGGAGCTCAGCCCACAACAACTGAAGTATGCTGTGGATGAAGAAGAAAAGTGGGAGGAGGATAGAGAAACTTCCCAGCTAAATGGCCAAGGTCAAGAGAATCAGCATCTAAAACATTCAATCCCTTGTTATCTAGTTATCAGCTACTTTTTACAGGGGTTAACAGAATACAGTTTTGAGTGACCAGATTTTTTTTCCAACTGCAAAATTATTCTTTTGGAGGAGCTCATCCTCCCCTCCCTTTAGGACTGTCCTATTATTCATAGAAATAAGGTTTGGGTGCAAAGCAAATCTGGTGATTGTCCAGTCTAGTCCTTGATCATCCTTTGTCTAGTCCTTGACCATCCTGTGTTAAAATCAGATTCCGGCGTAGTCTGCAGGCTCCTCCCTGGAGAAGTGAGGCAGGTCTGTGTGTCACTTAATAATTTCTGAGTTTCATTGCTGGGGGTTTCAGCTGGCCCATCAAGGCTGAAAGGATGGAGAGGGAGGCAGAAGGCAAGTGCCTTCAGAGACTCAGGCTGCTTATTATGCAGCAAGTTTAAGGAGGATGAAATTTCCGGTTGGCAGGTGCAAGGAGTACCAATACCCTTTTGTTTGTGCTGAGTTCCTTCACTTTTATAATTAAAGTCTCATTTGAAGAGCTCCTGCTGTTCCCCACTTCTTCTGGAAATGCTGACAGAGGCTTCTTTGGCAAACTATGACAATCTTTCTAACACCTTTGCATTTTGTGTTGTTTTGCTTTTTTTGTTGTTATCAAGTGACAACAAAAAGCAGCACCTTCCCTTACAGTAGTTAAATTGTAAATATGTGAGGGGGAAAGAGGGGAGCAAGAAAAGAAGCCTCAAACCATTTTCCCGTGGTAGAGACCATAGCAGAGAACTGCTGCCATCATAAGAACAGGGTCATGTTTACACATTACAGTATGCCAGGTTGTGATTTGTTGAATTCTGTCTTGTTGTACTTGAAGCCATCACTTCACATAAATTGTGGTTTATTAGCCAGCCACAAATCATAATTACAAACCATGCTTTGCTATTGGCTTGAGAATTCTGCTTTATTTGAACTATGCCTTGTTTGAACTCAGAACTGTTGTCCCAACCTGAAACAGAAAATGGCAAAGGAGGCAGGAGAAAAGACTAGAGACGGGGAAAACAAGTTATGGTTGGTTTGGTTGTTTGTGGGAGAATTAATGGCTTAAGCAACAAATCATAGCTAATAAATTAGGGTGGAAGAAAGAAATAGATTTTTAATGTTCTCAAGAGGAATATCAAACCACAACAACCTTTTTTTAGGTCATAACAGTAACAGCAACTGTTTTTCTCTTGCTGACACACTTGCAAAATGTACCATTATGTAGCAAACCATCCAACTGTTAGTATGAAGAGGCGGGATATGCGATTCATATTGGAAAAATATGAGGATTGGTAAGATTTCAATGATTCAGTAAATGTGCCCAGAAATAATATTTGCAATTTGTGTTTCCATGAAAAAAAGAAATATTAGCAAGAAATACCACCTGCTTTGCATCTCAAAACACTAATACTCACAAATGGTTGGCACCAATGCCCACTTACTTGCTACAACTTTTCAGTCATGGAAATTTGGTGTTAATCAAAGGCAGATGAAAAAAAAGATATGAGTATCAAAAGTCGTTGTTATATGTATGGATGCTGTCAATAAAAGCTGGCACAATGAACACCAAGGTGGTATAATTGGGTGCTACACCCAGACATGGAAGATCCAGGTTCAAATCTCCCTTCCACTAAGAGGCTCAGTGGCTGAGCTTGGGCCACTTTTGTTCAGTTATGAGGAAAGGATTGCACCTATAGACAGAATCTTGTTCACCATCCTGACCTTTATGGGGGAAAGGTAGAATAAATACATAGGTAATACATAAATAGTACACAGGACTGATCCTAGACATTGTACTGCCTCAGGCAAAGTATACTAGCATGCTTCCTCCATAGTCCACCTACAGAAGCTGACTAGACCAGCATCTGACCTTTAATTGAAACTGGGCAATGGAAGAGTGTCCTCGACAGCTGATTGTTTCCATATCATTGGGGCAGTGAATGTAAGCTGGGTTTTATTCTGACCCTAAAGGAGCTGTCCAAAGTGCTGAATTATTTTGAGTATAATGTTAAGCAGCTTGTGTAATTTATTTGATTGGTGTTGCTAGCTGCCTTCAAGTTGATTTTGATTCATGACGATCCATGAATGAGACTTCTGTCCTCAACTGTTCTTCTCAGATCCTGCAGACTCTTGAGTCACGACCATGGTCTCCATGACTGAGTCTATCCATCTGGTATGAGGTCTTCCTCTCTTTCTACAGTCAGCCTTCCTTATCCATGGATTCTTTATCCATGGATTGAAAATATTAAAACAATATATAAATTCCCCAAAGTAAAGCTTGATTTGGCTATTTTAGATAAAGGACACCATTTTACTCTCCATTCTATTTAATGGGACTGGAGCATCCACAGATTTTGGTATTGTGGGCCTCCAAGTCATTTTTGACTTACAGCAATCCTAAGGCAAACCTATCATAGGGTTTTCTTGGCATGTTCCTTCAGAGTGGGTTTGCCATTACCATCCTCTGAGGCTGAGAGAGTGTGACTTGCCCAAGGTCACTCAGTGGGTCATTATGTTTGAGCAGGAAATTGAACTCTGATCTCCAGAGTCATAATCCAAAACTACTACACCATGCTGGCCCTCCCAAAAATACATTTCAGGATTTCATCAGAAGTTGCCATGACAGTTAGAATAGAATCATAGCATTATAACTGTGTAGTGTGAAAGGATATGAAGCAGAACTTAATGTTTCCCTTGTCTTGCTAGGAAAGAGCAGAGCTGAGGGAAATGACCTTTTTGGACTAGAATTTATAGAATTCCCTGGCCAAGACTTGGGAGTAGTAGCCTCCCCAGTAGTAACTTTTCTAAGCTTTGGTGAGAAGTTCAGTCTTGGTGTTCTTCTTGCTAGGTAGCCTTTAGAATAAGCTCATTTGGTCTGAAGGAAGGAACACTGCAAGGCATTGCAAATTGTAATTCTCTCAATTTATTTAATCCAATAGCTCAGGATAAAATGCTGACTGCAGGACAATTCTCCTATCCTAACAATAGAAAGGATGGCACTCCTGCTACTTATGTACCTAAATGGAAAGTTATGAGCTTCTTGCTTTCATGGCAGAGGCTTTACAAATTCTGCAGGGTCAACTCCATATTTCTGATTTATTGTTCACACCTACGAAGAGAGACTCTCTGTGAAAAAAATGGCTATTTAAGCCCAGGCTTTGGCCATTCTATTTATGAATTATGTAGTCCAACTGTAAGATTGGCAGGGAAAATAAAAAGTATATTACTAGCAATGAGGTGAATTACATTTTAATTCTTCATGCTTTTTTCCTGCCACATCATTTCAGTGTGTTCAGAATGATCATGTGCATTTTAGGACTCCCGAGAGAACACCCAAGAATACTGTGTAGAAGGCACACAGGCACGTCACCACAAGGCACAATGGCAGCACATTATTGCTTTAGGGCATACTGAATCACAATGCTTTTATTTAATTACTATTGTTCACAAAATGGCCCCTTTGTAACCTAACTTAACATTCTGTGGAACAAATAACACATTGGCTGGCATTCTGTTAATAGCTTATACAGTGGTACCTCGGGATACGAAATACCCAGCTTACGAAATTTTCGGGATACGAAAAAATCCCATAGGGAATTATTGTTCCGGGTTACGAATGTTTTTTCGGGTTACGAAAAAACTTTTGGTGCTTTTCGGCGCTATTTTACACGGAATCGCGGCTTTTCCCCATTAGCACCTATGGCAATTCGGCTTACGAAGGCTTTTCGGGTTACGAAAGCGGCCGCGGAACGAATTATTTTCGTAACCCGAGGCACCACTGTACATGCATAAGTGCAACATCTATGTGTAAGCCCCTTTTTGGAGTGGGGACGCAGAGCTACATGAAAGCCAGTGTGGGGAAGAGTGGTTTGAGTGTTCGACTGTGACTTTGGAGACCAGGGTTCAAATCCCAACTTGACCATGAAACTCACTGGGTGACCTTGGGTGAGTCTTACTCTCTCAGCCTGAGGAAAGGCAATGGCAAAACCCCTCTGAACAATACTTGCCAAGAAAACCCCATGATAGGGTCACCATAAGTTGGAATTGACTTGAAGGCACACAGCAACAGCAAACACAGAGCTATCTGCTTGCCCTTGCACTGGATCAAAAACTCCCACACCTAGCAGCTGTCCATACCTAAGAGTGGCCACTGCTACTGTCATTTACTGGTATAGAAGGAGAGGTGATGATCCAGACCATGAAGATCTGGCTCCTCTGAGCTCCCAGGGGAAGGATAAGGCAGACTCAGTCCATTTGAGAGAACACTTTCATTTCTTCCTCCCTTTGACCAAGCTGGGACCAGAGGCCCTTTCACACTGCACAAATATAGTGCTATGATTCTACTTTAACTGCCATGAACCTACCCTCAGCTGCCCATTCAGGATCATCTCCAGACCCTGAAGGTTGCAGGGCCAAGCCCTTAGACCTAGAGATGGCCCCTGGTGATGGCATTAAGTGTTATGCATTAAGTGACAACCACAGTTTCTCACAGCTTGTCACTCTAGCATACATATACCCACACTCACCATATTTTCCTGATTGGAAATTACAACAGAAATATTAACTAAAGGGAAATTGTCCTACTAGAGAGGCCCCTTGCCCACTACTACTCCCTTCTCCTACTGTGTCATGTCTTTTTAGATTGTAAGCTTGAGGGCAGGGAACCGTCCAGTTAAAAAAGATTGTATGTACAGCGCTGTGTAAATTTACAACGCTTAATAAATAAAGGTTAATAATAATAATAATAAATGAGAGGGTTATTTTCTTTCTCACTTAGGGAAATGGAATAAAGAACATTTAATTTACTCTACATGTTTCTAGTCAAGGTAGATGAAGAGCAGAGCAGAGGGTGAGCCCTGGCACCACGAGAAATAAGCTAAGTAAATACATAGACTCCATGAAGAGTCTGCAAGTTTTAGCAACCAATGAATGATGCCTTGGGAACTGTAGGAAGCTGCTGCACTCCTAGCTGAGCTGGAGATTTGCACCTAGTTCCTTTCTCTTGGCTGGAGCTGAGGCTACCAAAACTGGGGAATTTGCATCCTTGTCTCCCATTTAGAGATGACAAATGAAAACTGGAAACTCAAGGCCAGTCTCTGAAATCTGCCAGCCCTAGACCTGTTCTATAGAATGCTGGAGTTTGTAGTGTAGGGGATGTGGTACTTAAGACCACAAGTCCCAGGATTCCATAGTATGCAGCCTTGACAATTAAAGTGGAATCATAGTGCTAAGCTATGTGCCAATCTACGATCTCATTTTTGTGCACATTAGGTAGTTTTGACTTTATTGTCATGTAAAGCTGTCCCAGAAAGCTGTAGTGGTGACTAACTGGTGGTGGAGGCTAGCAGCTTCTATATCAATGAAATAGCAAATCTGCTCTGGGTTTTTGCCTGAACTTTAAAGGGCTATATTGATGTATGAGACATTACATAATTTCATAAATGATGCTGTTATTCCAAGCTTTTTTTATATAGCCTCGCAATCCAATGATGAATAAAGCATGCTCAAACATACTGATTGCTCTTAGCAAGCTTGATAATACAACCATCCCTCCATTTTTGTGGGGGGTCTACTCCAGACCCCCCCCCCAAATGGAAATTCAACAATATTCAGGGCCCATTGGCTTGAATGGCCACACACTCCCAGGTGCTTCCACCATTTTAACCTTCCCCACTTGCCGGTCCGCAAAGGACTGAGACCGCAGATTCAAAGCCAGCAAAAATGGAGGGATGACTGTATATGCATTCATTGAAGGGCCAGTCCTGAATGGCAACAACAATTTATTGCTTTAACAAAAAGTGATAGTAAACAGCAAAGGTATTATAATCCAACAAGATACAATAACATTTCCAAAGACATTTAAAGTACACCCATACTATAGTTAGCGTGGTGTAGAGGTTCAAGCATTGGACTACGACTCTGGAGATCAAGGTTGGAATTCCCCCTTGGCTATGGAAATCCACTGAGTGACCTTTGATGAGTCACGTACTCAGCCCCAGAAAATCCCATGATAGGTTTGCCTCAGGGCCACCATAAGTTGGGCAAAAATGCCTTTCCCTCTGTCCTGATTAATCTTTTGTCCTTCCATTTTTTCAGCTGCTTTTAAAATACTCTGAATTCTCTCTTCTCCAACCACTGCTTCCTTTTGTCAACAGCTGGCTTTGGTTGCAGCAAACTGAGTTCAAAATGCAAAAGTAGTCTCTACTTAACTCACCAAGGAGGAAAGCATAATAAGGGGCAGAATCTTGCCCTCCCCAGTAGGCTCACCAAAAGCAAACTGCTGCAGCCTCCTCTAGCTTGTATGTTTTTCCTCCTTGATAATGTTTCCCCATTCAACCACACCCTGATGTTACTTGGCCACATGTTCCCCAGTTTTTCAACTGTGAAATGTTGTAAGGCATACACTACTAGAGAATAAACCCAGTATTGGCTGCTAGCATGGGCTCAGTTTGAGATGATCATGTAAAGCGCTCAGCTAAAAGTGAGGAAATAGGAAACACCATAATATCTGAGTGGACATTTGGGGAGTAGGAGATTCTTCAGAAGTAGGAATGCCAGAATACCTGCAGCTGAGCTGTGTCAGCAATATAAGCCTCAATACACAGAGAGATCTTGTAGCACCTTTGAGACTAACTGAAAGAAAGAATTGGCAGCATGAGCTTTCGTAGACTTCAGTCTACTTCCTCAGATGCATTTGGTGGAGTGGAAGCCAGGTCCAGACATATATATGCCCCCATCACAGGCTAGTCTCATTGCAAAATTGGATCTGCCACTTCATCTCCATGTACAAAGACCAGTTTCCTGTGTCTTTATGCACTGTTGACCATCGTTAAAATTAGACCTGCAACTTCATTTTCATACACAAAGGATTTATAATTTGTATTGACATCCTCACATACCAATGGCATATATATGTTTGTACCTGACTTCCACTCCACCAAATGCATCTGAGGAAGTAGACTGAAGTCTAGGAAAGTTCATGCTGTCAATTTCTTTCTTTCAGTTAGTCTCAAAGGTGCTATAAGATCTCTCTACATACTGATTCTACAGACGAACACAACTATATCTTTGAATAAGCTTCAATGTTACTGCTGTTCAATAGCTGGGACAAGTATCTCTCCTGGCTATCAGACTCTGCAGGCTATACCTTCTGTCCTGTGATCCTTCTGGTAACTGAAATATGATCTTGTGAAATGTGATCTTGTGCTGTTTGAAAGAGCTTTGGGTCACTATCAGGCAGACATGGATGCACTGATTAAACAGAACTGTTGCTTATAATGAGAGTAGTGCTCTGTAAAAACAAATTGGCTGTGGGAAGTCTCTCAAGTGGCCATTTAAAGTGCCTCATTCCACATTGCTCTTAATTGCTGAGCCGTATGTTTTCACTGTGTTCCAGCTTTGCCAGAATTAATGCTGTCTTGTTTGGCAGTTTCTGATCTTCTGTTGCAAACAAGGTGGACTATTTGCACAGTTCCTCTAGAGCTGGGATGTTTGTTCCTACAACTGAGGTGGTCAAAGGATGTGTGAACTTTTCTGCTTTCTTGTGTGTCCTGGAGTTCATATGATGGCCATGTACAACAGGGCCTTGTTGGTAATGAGGAAGATCTGTATGTGTCTCTGACTGCTTGCATTTAAGAAAGGCAACAAAAAGAGGATTTTGAACCACTTTAGTATTCTGAATGTTATGTAGTTATATTGTTTACAAGCTTATAAAGTATGCCACTTATATTCTTGGAAGATAAGCAGGATATAAAGGATTTTAATCAATAACTATGACAGATTCTGAAAGCTGGATGCTTCCAAATGTATATGCTCCAATGTAAATGCACCAACTAGAATTCGGTTACACCTGAAAATGTTTGTTCAAGTATTTATCTCCCCCTTGTGGGAGACATACCTGCTTTGCCAATGTGAAGCATATACTTTCTCCATCATCTGTTACACTTGTTTTTGTATTGCATGTCTGGACCAGATCTTGCTTTTACAAACAAAACCAAAAATTGTGGGGATTAGCAATTATTCTGAAGGCTACACATGACATAGGAAAACCTGTCACTGAAAATCTAACACAATTTAGTTCTGCTCTGTGCTTACCCATTATTGAACGTGTGCCAAACAGTCAAACAGGGCTTAGGGAATAAGAGGCCTGTGACTCCCAATCTTCCCTAGCTTCCAGGTAGATATTATAGTAAGGCTTTCAGGATTTTTGTGGAGAGGCATATTGTTTTGAGGGTGGGATGCAAAATGTACTACTTGTGTCCACAAAAGTGGAAAATGTTGTACCTGTTGGATGTCTGCTTTTTCATGTAGCTGATAAATCACAAAGCTTCTGACAGGGATATATGTATCCTGGCATTCTGGCTTTGGTCCCACTTGGAACAAAATTCCAAATTCTGGTATTATTGTTTACTTTTGAGACTCAACTATTCCTCTTAGTTCTCTTTACATTACTTGGAATTAAGAACTATAGAAGCATGATCTGAACATCTGTCTCCTTCATTTTGAGGATGAGAGTTCTGATTCATTAAAGGAAATCTGGCATGCAGGCATAAAGAACTGCTGCCAGAGACAAAAATCACAGAAATTCAGTCTGCAGATTTTCTCTAGAATGATCAGAGAAAAACAAGGAGGTACCCAAATGGTAAGAAATATTTATCCTAATCTGGTTCTGAACCAGTACCTTGCCCAAGAACCATGGTCCTCATCCAATGACACTAAAAAGTTTAAGACACAATTTATGGAATCTTCTGTTTGCAGCCAGGTCACCTTCATCCAGCCATGGTAGCTTTTGTCATCCACTAACCTTTGGGTTTTATTTGTTTCTCTTAAGTTATCCCACCACTATTCACATAGATAACCTGGACATAGCCATCCATCAGTTCTTTGGGAGATCTGATGCAGCAGTGGTGGCTTTCCATGATGCCAGGTGGTACTAGAGTGTCCTGTTAGGCCATAGAGACTTGAAGGAAGTGAAGGGCAGAATGTCCACTCCGTTTTTATCATTTCAGACAGGATAAAGTGAGAGCTCCTGCTGTTTCAGTAGTGTGGATGGCATTAGCAAGAACCACAAAATGTGAGTGTAAGGACTTGGAATGGCCGGTTGACCTAGTCCATCTAATTTGCTGGAATATTCAATCAGATACCTCAGGAAATAACACAATGAAGAGTGATTGATGTCTTCAGGTGTATACAGGCTGTTGATAAAAATCCCCCTGCCTATGACTTCCACATGCCAGATCTATAAGGTTCCCCATTGCAATGGGCCAAAGGTGGCCATAGCTCCTCTATGTCATCTTTCTGGCTTCTGGCCTGTACAAGGCTACTATCATCACATGGTCATACATGCATACAGTGCCAAGATAGTTTAACAACAGGAAATAAAACTTGAAATTTATGGGAAGAAAAATCTTATATTTTATCCTCAGTGGTTTTTCTCCTCACAGTAGCAGGGTATTTAACTGGTTATCTTTGGCCACAAGTTGTGGAAATCTACTGGACATTTTGAAAGTACAGTGTTAGGATACTTGATCTAGAATAACTTGGATAGAGATCTGTAATTGTATACCTGGTGTTTGGGTCCTTGGGTGTAGTAAATCATTGATTCAACTGCTCTTTGCTCCCCAAACCCTTTTGCATGTGGTTCTGGTTGATGTCCTGACGTGGCGGAGACATTCTTGGTTAATCATCTGTTGTCTTGCTTTTTCAGATACTTTTAAAATGTCCCAGTTTCTTTCTCCTTCTTCTGCTGTCCCCTTTTGTCTTCAGCTTATTTCAGCTGCTTCAGATTGGAGAGTATTTTTTTATATATTCACTATTCACTCTATTTATCTATCCTGGATCTTATAATACCCTGATGCTCCCAAGGATGAGTACCAGGGCTTAGCTATGATCTATCCTTCTAGGCAATTATTCTGCATAAAATATATACTGGAAGACAGAATTTGTGGTATACTTATCAAATTTGCAGATGACACCAAATTAGGAGGCATAGCTAATACCCCTGAGGACAGGATCAAAATTCAGAATGACCTTAATAGATTAGAAAGCTGGGCCAAAGCTAACAAAATGAATTTCAACATGGAGAAATGTAAGGTACTGCACTTAGGGCAGAAAAATGAAATGAACAGATATAGCATGGGTGACACCTGGCTGTACGAGACTACATGTGAAAGGGATCTGGGAGTCCAAGTAGACCACAAGTTGAACATGAGTCAACAGTGCGATGCGGCAGCTAAAAAGGCCAATGTAATTTTAGGCTGCATCAATAGAAGTATAGTGTTTAGATCAAGGGAAGTAATAGTGCCACTCTATTCTGCTCTGGTCAGCCCCCATCTGGAATATTGTGCCCAGTTCTGGGCACCACAATTTAAAAAGGATGTTGAGAAACTGGAGCATGTCCAAAGGAGGGCGACCATAATGGTGAAGGGTCTGGAATCCATGCCCTATGAGGAATGACTTAGGGAGCTGGGGATGTTTAGCCTGCAGAAGAGAAAGTTAAGAAGTGATATGATAGCCCTGTTTAAATATTTGAAGGGATGTCATATTGAGGATGGAGCAAGCTTGTTTTCTGCTGCTCCAGAGAAAAGGACCCAGAACAATGGATGCAAGCTCCAGGAAAAGAGATTCCACCTCAACATTAGGAGGAACCTCCTGACAGTAAGGGCTGTCCCACAGTGGAACACACTCCCTCGGAGTGTAGTGGAGTCTCCTTCTTTGGAGGTCTTTAAACAGAGGCTGGATGGCCATCTGTCAGGGATGCTTTGATTGAGATTTCCTGCATGGCAGGGGGTTGGACTGGATGGCTCTTTTGGACTCTTCCAACTCTATGATTCTATATTAAATTATAACAGATTTGCAAGAAAATAGAGCTTAGGTATACTTTGCTATCTGAGAAAATGATAAATGCAAGCCAGAGGACAATGAACCAAGGACAAACACGGTATAGGTCTCTTTGTGAATCAACATAATTGAGCTCTGCAGGGCTGCTGGAATTTCACTGAAGGATGCTGGTGTCCAAATTGGCAGAAGAGAACAAATGAGCTGAGGAAAAGAAGTGGGAAGCACTCTTCTCTTCAACTATACTTTTGCATACTTAATAACTAGCAGTTTCATTCCTTCTTCAACTTTTGCATAAGGCTTTCATTTTAAAAAGAGCAAAATAAATTAAGGACACATTCAAGCTGGCCAAGTATGTTGGGAGATGCCTACACTTTTCAATAAGTTTTTTTAAAACAATGATAAAAATATAATGAGCCTGGGGCCCAGAGCAGACTGCCTGTTTGAGGCGGTCAGGGGCCAATTTTAGGGTTCCGGAGCATGCAGCATCCACACACTCCAGAACCCTAATACGTATGGATGGCACCATCTTTATGTGACACCATCCATACAGTGCACACGTGCATGATGCAAGTGCGGTAGCCGTCTGCACCTTTAGGCGCCGTGCTTGCGTCACGGATGCATCACAGTGTGCCAATGGTGCACTCATGACATCGTCTCCATGTGCCAAAAAGAACCTTGTTTTTCCAGAGGGACACCGCATGGTTTGTCTGCCGCAGCATCCCTCCATAGGGAAACTGGGCTCCTCCAGCCCAGACTTAGACAAAGGTATGTACTGGGTCTGGGTGTGGTTTAAAAAACAAAAAATACATTTGGGACTAAAGGAAGAAGAAGGAAATTAGAAACACCCACACAACCCATTTTATAGACATGCCCAAGATGGCCTCAAATGTGCCACATTTAATATCAGCTTTCAAAATTCAGGGAGGAAAATTATAGAAGCATTTGAACAGGGAAGCAACAAAAATAGCATCAAATGATGTGGTACAAAATTGTCAGTCCAGATGGGCCCACAAGTCAATTTCAGGTAACAAGAAATGGGACATGCCATCAGTATTTGGAAACTGCAACAGGGAGACATGTATTCTACTCACTAGTAGTCTTAGTTCTTCTCCCAACAGTCAGAATGGGATAAACATGGACAGGTACAGTATGGAAGTGAGAGAACAGAGATGTATGCACCACTTGGCCTGAGCTGACTTCATCCCTCAGGACTCAGGAGTAATGAAGGAAACTGTTCCATTCTCCAAATGTTGAAAATTCATTTGCCAGTTTAGTCCCATCAACTATATATACTATGTGATGCTTATGTATTTCATCACAAAATGTCTTAGAGAAACAGTAGCAGCAACAGAGCACAAAAGCTGGCCCAAAGCTTTTACAAGGCCTTAGCATCACCATGTATCCTGCTTCACAACAGAAGATGAAAAGTTATGTTTAAGAGTAAATCTAGTGACATGTTGAAGCCCTGCCAAAATGACAGTGATGGGATGATGCTCTGGGTCTTTTTCTCCCATTCTTTTCCTCAAAGAAAACAAGCAGAATGGTGAAACATTTTTGTGCACAGGGCTTTAAAGTGCTGATGTCTCATGAAGCATCCTATAAATAAAGGTTAATAATAATAATAATAGCAAGAACATAAGAATAGCCCTGCTGAATTGGAGCAAAGGTCTACTTAGTCCAGCTTTTGGTGTCCACAGTACTAATAGATACTAATAGAAGAAGCCCACCAGCAGAACTCAAGAGAAATAGCACCATCTCATTCATTCCCCCCAGAATATGGTATAGCCCTCTCCCAATAACATAGAAAAAGAACTATCAAAGAAGTTGAATCACACAAAAAGCAAGGCTGGTTTGCAGTATGTTTGGTTTGCACCAAAACTTAGGGTACTTTACCCTGAAATGCCACAGCATTTAAAACCCAAAAGACACTCCAATTACCCTTTTTGAAAATGTGTTGTTGTTAAGCATTGGCTGCTATTTAACCTTGAATTTTTATTTTATTTTCCCCACATTGTTTAAAAATATTAAATGTTAAAAATCTAATTTTCTATGTGTTCTGGACGCCACACAGGTCAAGGCTAATTCCCATGGTCTAAACTTGGTGGCCTATCCCCTACTTTTCATTTGCAATAGTCACAGCATCCGTGTTTGAATGATTAGTTTCCTATCAGGGTACTTTGCCTAGGAATTCTGAAAGAGTAGAGAGTGTAAAGGAGTAATTAAAGCAGTCTGTTTCTCCAGCACGTTCTGTCTGTTTCTTCTTTTCATTATTAGATGTGATGACACATTTGCCTGTGTGGCTTCCTGCAGATGGCACAGAAATTTTGTGATCAACTGGTAAGAGTAAACCAACTGTCATCTCAGATCACAGCTTTTCATTTTGTCTCCCAAGTGTAATGGGTATTTCGTTAATGAAGGAGTCTATGCTCTATAAGTAACAATGTAACAGGCAAACAGTATTTAAAGAAGTAGCCGTGTTAGTCTGTTCTAGTGTGAAAGGACAACAAGAAATCCCAGTAGCATCTTTGAGACTAACTGGAAAGAAGAAATTTGTGGCATAGGCATTCATGAAAATTTCTAGCATAAACTTTCAAAGTAGCATCTCTGATGAAGTGGAACCATGAAAACTTATGCTAGGAATTTCTTCTTTCCAAACAAAGATGCTACCAGATTTCTTTATGACATTCCTTTTTAAAACTGAAAATGACCTATTTTAAAAAGGAATACATTTAGGAAGTTAAGTCCATCAAGGGGAAAAAAATCTATAGCTACATATATGCTGTTGCTATGGGCCTCCAAGTTGACCCTGACTTATAGCAACCCTATCCTAAATTTTACTCAACCAGATTTATCCCAAGGAGATTTGCCATTGGGTTTCTCAAATCTGAGAACGTGTGACTTGCCTAAGGTCATCCAGTGGGTTTCCTGGCTGAATGGGCATTTGAACCCTGGTCTCCAAAAATTCTAGTTCAACACTCAAACCATTATAGCAAGCTGGCTCTCTTACTATGTATGATTGTCACCATGCTGATATGTTAAATGCCTTTATTTAATTTAAGGTATTTATGTAATATTCTAAGTAAAAATATTATAACTACATAGTACCTTTATTTTTTAAAAAAAAACACATCCAAAATGTCCCAAAATAATAAGCAACAACTTTGACCTCACTCTGTTGCAGATATAGGTTTGCATTTCTAATAAATCCAATCATAATGCTCTAAAAGAGACTATGGGCATTTGGCATCCTACAAGATAGTACAAGAAGGATAAGATGGGGTGAGGAAAGTTAAATTAAGCCATATGATATTGCCATGCGATCTGCTGCTGAAACTTGGTCTCAGGATGGAAATGGGCATTGAAATTGGTAGCAGAAATAGATTCATTCTGCCAAGGTGTTCCTTGTTCTTGGGAGCAGAGAAGACCTTGAAATTAACAATGTACCATAAGAAATATTGTTAACTGCAAGTTGTTAGCTTTTTAGTAATAAGGGCAAATGATCCATTTCAAAAGTTAACAAGTGAGAACAACTGTAAATTATGTATGCATGATGAGCAATGTTTTCATCTTGTTAGAGAACTTTGAGTAAAAAAAAGTTTCTCAAGTTTTATGTATGATTTGATTGGACTGCAAGAGACCAGGGTTCAAATACTCACTATCCTATGCTTTGTGTTGCCTTGGGTAAGTCATGCTGTCTCAGCCTCAGAGAAAGGCAGTGGCAAACCCTCCCTGAGCAAATCTTGCCTAGTAAACCCTATGATAGCTTTGCCTTAGGGTCACTGTAAATGGGAAATGACTTCAAGGCGCACAACAACAATGACAGCAACAACAACCCAATGTTAAGCCATTAACAAGTGTTTTACAAGGCAAGGTGACAAACTACCATCTTTGTTTGCAACATTTACACTTACTTCTAGAGCTTTGGAACAAGTTACATAATGAATTACCTTTAAAAAGTAAGCTTGCCTGAATTATGGCAGAGCAGAACTCTACAAACTTGTTAAAACAGGTGATATGTGCTTTGATACAATTCCCTCTTCCCACACCTCTTCAAATCATCCAAAGGTAGACCATGAATTTGACAAATGTGCTTGATATTTAAAATAGTGCTCCTGCTCTTCCAATCTGTGTTGTTGTGTTTTGTTTCCCAATTATTCCTTCCAGAAAACTGCAGTTTGTAAATGATTAAAAAAAAAACTACCCACAATCTTAAACACTGTTAGTTTTCACCTTGTTCCCCTTCCTCCAGATCTGTAGTTTATGGCATTTGGTTCCTCTTTGTTAAACTAACAGCAGCAATAGTTGTCCCTTGGTTTATGGCAAAGAATACTGCTTGCTTTTCTTCAGCTCCAGGTTAATTCTGTTATGAAAACAGACTTATGACAAAGGGCTCTTTTACAGTATACAGTTATAACACTATGAGTCCACTTTAAGTGCCATGGAAACATTCTATGGGATCTTGGGATTTGCAGTTTATGGTGGAGTATTCATAATTCTTGGCCAGAGATCTCTAGGATGAAGCCATGGCAATTAAAGTGGAATTGTAGTGCTATGATTGTGGAATATGAAAAGATCTAAGGAAAATGCTAGAAGGTTCCATATGTGTGGAAACACTGAGTGGACATAGGGCCTTTTCAGACCATAGAATTATAGTGCTATGATTTCACTTTAACTGCCATGGTTCTGCCCTGTGGAATCATGGGATTTGTAATCTGGTGAGTCACTAGAATGTTCTGGATGAGAATTTTAAATGTCCCTCTTGAAACAATAAACCCCATAATTCCATAGGATGGAATCATGGCCTTGTCTGCACTGCAGAAATAAATCAGTTTGACATCTCTTTAACCACCATGGCTCAATGCAATGGAATTATGGGATTTGTACATTTGTGAGATATTTAGCCTTCTCTGTCAGAGACTCTGGTGCCCCACCAAACTACAAGTCCCAGAATGCCATAACATTGACCCATGGCAATTAAAGTGGTACAAACTGCATTATTTCTGCAGTGCAGATGCAGACCATGACGGTTAAAGTGGAATCATAGTGCTATAATTGTGCAGTGTGAAAGAGTCCCCAAAGAATATCTTGTGAACTAGTGAGTGAACACTCATGTTGATCCCATTAATTCAGTGGACCTACTTTAATTATTACTATCAATAGGACTCGGGCGACTTATAGCAGAGGGCTGGTATTCTCTTATGTCTGCCTCAAGAGGCTGATTAAAAGGAGAGGAATCCCCTTGGATTCATTATTAGTAGGATAATTATCCACAGTTATTGAGCAAACTACTTGGGTGACACTAATAAACATTCAACCATCTTGTTTTTTCATAATTGGAGGAAGAGCGTGCTTTTTAAAGATCCCTGCACTACATTTAGGATGCCTGTTTGGTGTCCTTTGGATAATGTGAGATTTTGTTAGAGGAAAAGTTATAACATGCATGTACACATACCATAGCCGAGGCTAGCAAAGTGAAAGATTAAATCCCTGGAGGGGAAAAAAAGGTTATTATAATTAAATATCTGCCCCATAATCTGTCACAATGCTCTTGTTTCCTTAATATGCTGGAATAAACAGCTTGCTCTAAAATCAAATATGCTTCCTTGGGGTCTTGTTAAATTGCTGAATGTAAATTGCAATTGGAACTGACTATTAAAGATCTTGGTAGAGTAGGTTAAACATCTGCTCCATTTATTACAATTTTATTTGTGCTTTAGCTGTAACTGGTGCAATTAAGCCAATCAGAGTGAGCGAATCAAATCTAATTTTCTCTCTAATGGACTCAAAAGGAATGAATAAACACAGTCCTACTAGATCCAAATGATTAAATATGTCTCTGAGGGTATTCCTCTCCTCCACCCTGCCTTCATCTCAGCCAAAGGGGGGAAAAGCCAGGGAGCTTTTGCTATAATTAACCACTTAGGAGTGAGGTAAACTAGATTGAACAGAGATTCATTTTTCATAGGTTTTCAAAGGGAAGGAAAGCGTGGGGAATATAATGAATTGGATTCATGTTGGAAATTAGATAAGTTTACCCTTCTTGTGAAATCATTTGCTTGCTATTGGAATTTGCTAAATTATAGCTGGGAGGAAGTGTTCATACAAATCCACCTTTTTAAAAAAGTAAATGGAATTATATCAACCACAAGTAGCATCCTCTCTAACTGTCACAATCTGGCAGAGACAATCTGTGCTAATCCTCTGTTGTCCCACCTTTTCAGCTGCTTTTAAACTGTCCATGGTCCAAAACACACTGCAGAAATAATCCAGTTTGAGACTGTTTTAACTGCCCTGGGAACTGTAGTTTTGTGAGACATTTAGCCTTCTCTATCAGAAAGCTCTGGTGCCAGAATAAACTACAATACCCAGGATTCCCAAGCACTGAGCCAGGGAAGTTAATGCGACCTCAGGCTGGGTTATTTCTGCAGCATGTTTTGGGCCTTGTTTCTTTTTCCTTCTCCTCCACTCCCCCTTTGTCCTCAGTTTATTTCAGCTGCTGCAAATGGAAAACCCATCAGCACTGCAGAAATAATCCAGTTTGACACCACTTTAACCTCCAGGGCTCAATGCTATGGAATGTAGGGAACTGTAGTTTAGTGTCATAACAAACTACCATTCCCAGAATTCCATAGTATGAAGCCCCAGCAGTTAAAGTAGTGTCAAACTGGATTATTACTGCAGTACAGATGCAGCATGTGTGCAAAGTGCAAAAGTAGTTTGTATTGGATTGACTCAGAAAGTTGGAGAGGAGAGACAGGGGCAGAACCTGGTCCTTCCCTGTAGGTTCAGGCAAAACTAAACAGCTGCAGCCTCTACTAGCTAGCATATTTTCCCATATTAATAGTTTTTGGCATCTTCTTGACCATACTCAGATGTTGCTTAGCTGCAAGTCTCCAGATTTGCATCTGTGACATGTTGGAGAATAGACAATTCTCCAAATAGAATAGTCTGCACTGGGTTCTTGTGGATTTTTTCTCTCCCATTTAGGGTTTCCCAAATACTTCTTCAATCTGTGGGCTTCCCTCAAACACATGGTATTATTTCTGGTGACATAAGGACTGGCTTTGCTATTTGTATACAGCATTTCTTGGTTTTGTCATAACTAACTAGACATATGAATAACAAAATAACTTGTCTGAGACATTCATATGGTAAAGGAAAAACAGAATGATTACTAATAATTTACAGAAGGAGTGGAGTTTTAATTTACTGTTCATCACTTTTTGTTCTGGGAAATTATTATTATTTATGGTACTTAATGGTTAACCATTATTCTTCATATCTCTCGGAAAAAATAATTTCTTAAATAGTACATTTTTATGAACACATTTTAACACTGCTTTTCTTTAAAAACAAACAAACCATGATGTAGTTTACAATGTCTCAGTGAAATATTCTATATATATCCCACCTTAACTGGTTCTTACCCCTATTTTTAGCTGTGTTTTCTGTTTATAATTTTTTAACCTTACATTATAATACATTTTATATTGTTTTGTTTTTATGATTGGGAAGGGGGAATGGGAAGGGAACTATTTTTAAATTGTGATTGACCTTGATGTACTGTTTTTTTTACTGTTTCTTCAATGTTGTAACACACCTTGATTCCTCATAAAAAGGCGGACTATAAATAAATCATATTATTATTATTATTAATATTATTATTAAATTTTATAGAAAATATTATAAAATCAAGTGATAAAACAAATTTTAAAAGTCAAATATTTCATCAAAATAACTTCTTTTCACATGGGATGTATCCCCAACCAGAAGGATTTGGATCAGAGGTCAGAGAAATGACTTTTATACTCTATCACAGAACCGTGTGGTCAGCAGGGTCATGGGAAATTCTGGCCATTGTGTTTATTTAAACAACAACAACAGGGTTTACAAGCTCAGAACTGGAAAGCTGGCATGCAAATCTTCCTTATTTTCCTCATTTTCTAGACCCCTTTTCACATAATGGAAAGTAGTATGATTTATAAGGTGGACATGTGTCCTACTTCAAGAAGACTGTCCTCTATTTGAAGATGTCCAGTTTAATTCCAATTTAAAGATTAAAAAAAACAAATGAAGGGAGAGCAACAGGGGCCTGAAGTCACCATCAAGGTCTTGTGCCTAGAAAGTAGAGTAGACGATTGTGTATGACTGTCGCTCTGTGTGTATGTGTGTCTAGCAACTTCAAGTTGCCTGTCAACTTATGGTCACCCCATGAATTTCACAGGGTTTTCTTAGGCCATGAATACTCAAACGTGGCCTTGTCAGCCCCTTCCTCTGAAACGTAGCCTAAGCATCTGGTATTTGTTGGCAGTTTCCCATCAAAGTACAAACCAGGGCTGACCCTGCTGGGTTTCCAAGATCAAATGGGATCTGCTGCCTTTAGGGTCTTTAGGTCCAGACTAAACAACAGAAACTCTAACTGAAATAATGGGGGGGGGGGGGGGAAGAATAGTGGATCTACCAAAAACTGATGAGGGATAGTAAACATTCATCTGCTATTAGTCCCTCTTCTCCAGAATGATATGATTCAGATCTGTCGTTCCCACTTGTTCAAAAGAACTGCCAAAGAACTAGTGTCAGGAAAGAATAGGGTTTTTTGCATTTGCTTTGCTTCATCGTGATTGAAACCGATCACAGTAGGATCGGAATCGCTTTCATATGGGAACGATAGTCATATAACCCATTCAGCAATTCACTTTAAATCATAGTAAGAACATGGTGTGAGTATTTTTTGCATAGGAAAACCCTGTGAAATTCATGGGGTTACCACAAGTTGCCACAGAAGATTTGAAGGCTCTTTCTCTTTTTAAAATTTCTACACATTTTTCTGTACATTCCATCCATAGTTCCATATGTATTTGCATATTTATTTCCTTTTGATTGACTATATGCATTTGCTCTTGCTTGATGATGCAAAGGTGGCCACCATAATATTTCCTGGAACTCAATGAAGTGGCTATTTGCTATCCTTCCATTTCAATTGATATGCTTTTATTACTTACAATATTACTTACAAATACTAGTACCTTGGTGCTTAGAGAACTCAGTCTAAGCTTAGCCAAAAGCAATTCCATTATGCAATGAGTATTTTTAAGTTGATGATTGTGATTCCTTACTTAGTTGAGAAGATAGATGTTAGTGTTTAATCAGATCAATCAGTATTCTAGTTATTCCAGAATAAGAATCTGATGTTATGATTTCTACCAGACTACATTTTTGTGTATATTTTCATATCTAAACATGCCTTCCCCACATTTCCCAGTTATGGTGGACTCCTGTTTGTCAATGCTGAGTGTAGTTGATGGGATTTGTAGCCCTGTGCACCTGTAGGGCATCAAGTTAAGACAAGGGAGATCTAAGCAATAGTGTGTGTTGACATAGTAAGGCCTCTGACAAAATAGCCACCAATAAGAATTTTCTTGATCAGGATTTGAGGAGAGATTCTAGATGTTTATGGATATGCTTTGCTACTAAATGGTAAATGTCAATGCAGAGCTAAAGCATTTGTTGCAAAGTGAATCATATCAAAGAAAGCAAAATCTGTAGGCATATATTTTATCTTTCAAGGGCAGAGCAGAAATTTAACTTCAACATTTTCCTACAGTTTCCACCCCACCTCCTTCATTTTCTGCAGAATTACAGTTGGGAGTTAAGCAATGCGCTTGGACAGCTTGCCAAGTCAAAACCAAGATGTTTATTTTCAAAGTAGCAAACCAATTTGAAATCACGATGAATAATTAAGTTAGCCGGGGAAATAATTCATTTATCTTCCAATATATATTCTTAAGTATGACTTTGAAAACACAGAATAACCATGCACCTTACATATTGGGGTTCAGTTTATAATATCTGGGGACTGGTTTGGTTTAGATATCCAATAAGATCAAGTGAATACTTTGTAATACTAATGGCTCTGATGTGCAAGGAATGTGTGTTGTGGGTTCGGTAGGCAAATTATTCCCTTATATAATTAAGATGAATCTTGCTGTCATCAGACCCAGAAATGCATATAGTCCAGCATCCAACACAGACTTACTGTTTTCATGGTGGAACTGAAGATACCGTAAGTCATGTGAATAATTTAGATGTAAATCATGTGAATAATTTAGAATATGTGATCACTGTACTAACAAATCGACATATAGGTATATGGGTAGTTTTTTGTGGGTTTTTCGGGCTATGTGACCATGTTCCAAAAAAGTGCTGGCGAAACGTCAGGAAGAAACTGCAACCCCCATGATGATCAGTGGCTGGGAAGATGGAGTTGTATTCAACACATTTGGGCTATTTTTGTGGACCAAGGGAAGCATCTAGGCAGAGGGAGCATGCTCTGTCAGCATGCTGCAGTACCTTGGCTAAATCCTTCCCCTGCTATTGTAAAATTTGTAACTGTTGAAAGGGGACAGCGAAGCCACATGTTAAAGGGCAGAGGACATAATTGTCTCCACTATCAGAAAGTCCTGGTACTTCAGCTTTTTAAGCCCCAGTGCCATTACATCACTGCTTTCATTGTATCCCAAATCATCTTTCCTTATGGTAGGGCTGGATCTAGTAAAAAGTAGGATTGCTAAAGGCGGAGAGCTGTAAATTTTGGCTTTATTATGGAATGTGCTGGTATCCATTCCTGAACTCCCCCACTTTTTTCTTTTTCATTGAAGGTGTTTGAGAACTCAGGTTGGCCATGGTTATAAAACAAGATGTGGCACTTTAGCTTTCCCAAAACAGGTGCCCTGCAAGGATGGTGACTAAAATCCCCAAATTTCCCAGCCAGTGCATGACTGTGCAATGATAATGAGCATTATAATGCAGCCCAGCTGGAGGACACTGTGTTATGGGATTTTACTGTATTAGATAGACCTTTTGGTCTCATCGAGGAAAGCTTTTCTTCTGTTCTGTATTTCTGTGACTGAATGCTGTCACCTAAGTGGAGGTTTTTAAATGTTAACACCATGGACAAATGTGCCGTGCATATGGCTTATGTAAAAGAAACCTTCTTTTAGTAACACATTGTTTATTTCATTTGCTCAGCACCTCCTGCTACATGCTGCTTTGAACAATCTGTTGCATTTCACGACCAGCCTCCACTGATTAAACTATCTACATTTTTTTCAGTTCTAAAAAATCCCAAGCAATCAAAAAAAGCTGAATAACCTGCCATCAGTTTAAACATATTTTTACCTTGAGTTAGTAACACTCTGTTATTTTTTCCCTCCATTTTTGAATTACTCTCTACTCCCACAATTCAAAACATCAGTGTTCCAACTGAATGAATGAACAGTCTGTCTTCCTCAGCATAACTGCAGGCTCTCCTTAGACCTTCACCCATATACCCGTGACCTTTTTCTTTGCATCATCATGAATACCCTCTCAGTTCTAGATTTGCTATGTACCTAAAAGTCAACTCCAAATTGAGCTGTTTATAGGGTTCTCTTGGCAAGATTTATTCAGAGGAGGTTTGCCATTGTCTTCTAAGACCTAGACAGTGTGCCTTGCCCAAGTGGGTTTCCATGGCTGAGCATAGCTGGTCTCCTAGAATCCTGATTCTGCACTAAAACCAATTCCACAAATTGATTTTCTCAGTTCTAGGTTGCAGCCTGGTTTGGATTGGTATTTTTCACTTTCATAGAATCATAGAGTTGGAAGAGACCTCAAGGGCCTTCCAGTCATTGCCATGCAGGAATACACAGTCAAAGCACTCCCAACAACTGGTCATCCACCTTCTGTTTAAAAATCTTCAAAGAAGCAGATTCCACCACAATCTGAGGCAGCACATCCCACTATCGAACAGCTCTTACCATCAAAAAGTTATTACTGATGTTTAGGTGGAATCTCTTCCTGTAGTCTGAATCCATTGCTCCATGTCCTAACCTCCAAAGCAGCAGAAAACAAGCTTGCTCCATCCTCAATATGACATCCCTTTTAATATTTAAACATGGCTATTAAGTCTGAACCTTCTCTTCTCCAGTCTAAACATACCCAGATCCCTAAATCACTTCTTTCCAGTATGACGAAAAGCCATTGGTGCCTTTGGGTTTGTCCCTTTGGGTTTGTCCAGTCTACCAACTACAAATTCATCTAACTGCCACATTGTCTAGCCTGCATTTTACTAGCTTGTTTTACTAGAATATCATGGGGGACCTTGTTAAAGGCGTTGCTGAAATCAAGATACGTTACATCTACAGCATTCCCTTCATCTACCAACCTTGTAACTGGGTCAAGAGAGAGAGAGAGAGAGAGAGAGAGAAACGATTAGCCTGGCATGACTTCTTTTTAGAAACTCATGTTGATTTTTAGTGAACACACCATGGCATTCTAAGGGTTTACAGGCTGTCAGTCTAATGAGCCGCTCTAGCATCTTTCCTGGCATTGATCTCAGGCTGTCTGGCTGATAACTGTTTGGGTCCACACAGCATTTTTTTAAATTATTATTATTGTTGTTGTTGTTGTTGTTGTTGCAGATGGGGACAACATTTGGCCTCCTCCAGTCTGCTGGGACTTCTGTTCTCCAAGAATTCTCAAAAATTATTGCCAGTGATTCTGAGATTACTTCTGCCATTTCTTTTAATATCCTTGAGTGAAGTTCATCTCACCCTGGAGACATTAATTCATTTAGAATAGCCAGGTATTCCTGTACTAACTCTTTACCTATTCTGTGCAGCATTTCCCCTACTGCATCATCTGCTCAATGGTTACTGCTCCGAGGTTGAGCACAGCTCAGTCATCTGCTCCCAGGTTGATCATAGTTGTCCTTTTGGGAAAAGACTGAGGCAAAAAAATGTATTGAGTAATTCTGCCTTTTCTTTATTCCTGTTAGCATGTCACCATCTTCCCCATGCAGAAGCCCTACTATTTCTTTGTTCTTCCTTTTGGTACAGATATAACAAAGAAGTGCCCTTTTTTATTGTTTTTAATCTCTCTAGCAGCCTGAGCTTGTTTTTTGCTTTAGTTTTCCTGATTTTCATCCTACACATACTGGCTATTTATTTGCATTCCTTTTTGGTGATTTCCTCCCTTTTCCATTTCTCATACACCATCAAAGAAAGGACTGCTCTCTATTAAGCTGGACCCATGGCCAGTCAAATGACTAGCAAAGGCATTCATCTGTATAGTCTAATAGAAGAAAACTATACAAGACATTCCTCCTGTCTTGCTGAGAATAGTCATTCTATCACTCAGAACATTTGGAGTACCAAGTGATGGATTTTGTCTCTTTGCTTGGCAGTTGATTCACTTGGGAGTTTTCAGTGATGGATTGACTTTTTCCAGGGCAGCAGCTGCTCCAGAGATACTGTACAAATTAGGCATAAACTCTGTTCCATTTTAAATGTGCAGGTTGGGACTGGCTGCCAGAAAGCATCATCATTTCAGAGGTGGGCAGTAGCTGCACCTCAGTCACACTCTCCAGCAGCATGCAAACAGCAATGAGAGTTGCACATGCAAAGAGCAGAATGGTGGAAATGCAAGCCAGTGGTGTCACTGCGATAGTGCATGGAGTTCAGACTACACCAGGTGACATCCCAGAGGAGGGGTGACACCCAGTTGGGCCTCCTCCCCTTGGGGGGTAGGAGAGGTGAATGTGCACCCTTCCCAGGTGCTCCATTGCTGGACTTTCTCCCTGGACAGGAAGCCCAGTGATGTAGGAGAAGAGGGGTGAACATGCCCCTTCTGTCTCCTCTCACTGCCTCACTTGCCTGGCCAGGGTGATGCAGTAGTGGGTAAGGGAGGTAAGGGAGTCCGCTGCCATCCAGCAACTCTTCCACATACTGACCTGATGGTGGGGGCAACTGAACAAGCAAGGATAGGGGGCAGATGTGCAATTTTGCAAGAGGGGTGGGGCAGGCCACCACCACCCCCCTACTGGAAGCCCTCTGCACTGAATGCCACCACAGATAGTGATGCCATTGAGTACGAGAACAAAGCAGTTGTAAGAAGACAGGACTGACTTAAGCATGGAAGGCCAGGGTGGCAGGAATAGCAGAAGGAAACTAATTATGGAAACAGTTTTTAAAGCATGGATTTGGAACAAGCTGAGTCATGGTTAAGGTATATGAAGAGTTAATTTTTGTTGTCACATGTAATGGAGAGGGATAGGGTTGGAAAATGTAGAAGGCACTGATCTGGGTGTAGTAAGGAAATAACAGGGGGATTGTATTTTTTGTATCTTTTTGACTATTGAACAAACCTGTATTCAGTTCACGGTTGAGTGAGCAGAGTTCCACAAGTAGATCCACTATACATGCAATTGTGCATTCTCAGATGGTGCAGAACTATTTCTTAGTGGCTTTAAAATAACACTCAGTTCAATGAATTTGAGGAAGTAGCCACTGGCTCATTTCCTGTTGCACAATGTGACAATAAGTAAGTACAGTGGGAAATATGCAGTCAATTATGCAAGATCAAAAAGGGTGGGAAGCCACAACTGTCAGTCACCTAAGTATGTGCAGTCACTTTGGTGGCAACCCCTCTGATGGGGTCATCTAGTGTGATACATACTCACTGCACCCCCCCAAAGTGATGCCACTGATGAAAATGCAGCAAAAGAATATTATTAATGCATTAATATTGTGTGTGTGTTTTCACAGGGAGGAGAGGCGTCTATAGGATTTTTTTCTCAGTTAAATGCTGAAATAAAGTGGCTGGCCTAGAATGCTGAGATTCTTGAGTGGGAGCAAAGGCACATTTGCTGCTAAGTAGTACAATGTCTTTGGTTGGTCCCATCCACATCTCACAGTGGCCATGCAATGAGCTTTGGAGATGGGACAGGAAGGCAATACAATAGCATTCTCCTATTGTTGTTCCCTGATAACCGCTGTTTGGAATCACACCATCCAATCCTGGAGATAGCATACATCTACCAAGACAATGGTAGATTTTTATTCATGAATTTCACAGATGTAGACCAATTTCACATTTCTCTAAAGATGAAAGTTTGGCTTTCTGTCATGCCTGGATAGATTCCGTCATGCATAGCATCTGCTACTTGTTTTATCTTTCATAGGTTCCTTTTATTATCCCCCCAAGAAGGATCAAATTACTGTATATATTCATGCATAAGTCTAGAAATTTTAGTCAAAAAAATGACCCCAAAAACCTGGATCTACTTATCCATGGGTCAATATAAGTACTGTACTTTAACTGTTATCCCAAAAAGGAACCATCCCCTTCTCCTGTCCTAGGAGAACATAAAAGAAGCACTGACTCCATGCTACTCTCTCCACTTGGCCTTGCTTCTGGCCTTTTTGAATGCCTGGGCAGGAAAATGGTGGTGGTGGTCATCCCTCAAAGGACTGTCAAGAGTACCTGGGCTTTGAAGGGTTTTAATAAGACATTTGTGTATGCTTGTCAGCTTTTCTGGGTTAAAATCAAGCAAAGTGATCACATTAAAGTTTAAGGCTATAATCAGTGCTGATGTAGTCACCATTTTCGTACTTTGCCTTTACTTCCTTTTTGACATGTGCACTCTTATTTGTCTTTGCTGCACCTGGTTGTCTCCCCCCCGACATCACACAACCTCTGTTTACTGTAGTTCCCTCCTCATCTATCAAGCCTTTAGGGAGAGCACAAAAGTAATGCCTGTTGGAATTTTGTAAGTCCTTTGGTATCATTTTCTTTTGCTTTGCCCTTTGCATCCTTTGTTACATCCCCTAGGTTTTACCCTTGATTTATCCATGGGTCATATAAAAAATCCATAATTTTGGCCTTAAAACTTGCCCTCGACTTATGCATGACGTCAACAAATAGCTGAGTATATATGGACTGTTATTCAGATTGTGTAGTACCCAGAATGGTATTGTTAACTAGGCTGGGTTTCTAAAATGCACTTTTTGTTGCTGATCTGTTACTCCCCTCCTCCAGTTATATGGCTGGGTCCCAATCCTATTCCCTGTTTGTGGTTTTAGCTTTCAACACTTGCTCCCAAATGTTTGTGTAGCAAAGAATGCAATGCTTAGGGCCAAACACTTGGGACACGATAGTGCTATAGATAACAGAGTAATTAGAATTAGTCATAGCCACACAAAGAGCTCACCTGCTTTAAACTTTGCCTGTGTTGTACACAAGTCAGGAAGACAGGAAGCAATTTGCTATTTATACTGAATCAACTAATTAGACAAGCTAGAGATATTCCTGCCTGGACAATCTTTCTTCCTGAGCCTACACATTCAAGCTTGACAGGATGTATGAAACCCTGGTTGTCAATGGTTACACGGTAGTTCTTTGATGAATTTGTATAAACAAAAATGTCACTATTAAATATTAGTGAAAGTCATACTGCCATCACCAGATGAACCCACAGAGTAGATCTGACTTTTTAATACTTACACAGAGTTAGCAATACAAACCTTAGTCGGTTAGTAGTTAAAAATAGTAGTTAAAAACCATTACAAACTTAGTAGTTAAAAACAGGCCAGAGCCAAAATATCTGATGGTTAAAAGCTGAGCTGGGGAACCTTTGCTACTGTTGGGATATGGACTACTAAAGCTAGGACTGTCCATTCCATCCTATTTACAGTTTCTATGTGAGGTAGTGAAAGCTGGACAGTGAAGAAAATCAGCTCATTTGAAATGCGATTCTAGAGAAGAGTTCAATAGATACCTGCCAAAAAGACAAGTATGGGGTCCAAGAGAAAATTAAGCCAGAATCAAGTCTTGAAATCATGTTCCAGATCTTGTCAGAGTCTGCCCTGGGACCATGCTTGCAGGTTGAGTCCTCCTTGTCCAGAAATAGCATAAAAGTCAATATGATCTTAGACATCATCCATAGGACTGTAGTGTCTAGATCGAGGAGTGTAGTGTCTAGATCTCTATTCTGTTTGGTCAGACCTCACTTGGAATACTGTGTCAAGTTCTGGGACCCACTGTTCAAGAAGGATATTGACAATCTAGAACATGTCCACAGGAAGGTAACCAAAACAGTAAAAAGCCAGGAAACCATGCCCTATGAAAAGTGGCTTAGGGTGCTGGGATGTTTAGCCTGGAGAAGAGAAAGTTAAGAGGCGGTCTGATAGCCATGTTTGAATATTTGAAAAGGTGTCATATTGAGCATAGAGCAAGCTTGTTTTCTGCTGGTCTAGAGAGCAGGACTCAGAGCAATTGATTCAGGAAAACATCCCCCCCTCCATTAATGTATATGATTGCACCATTATAGCACTAAATCAGAAAATTAAGTTGCAAAATGCAATTCAGTTGTAATGGCCACTTAATTCAATAATAATTGTTCTTTTAAAAGTGGTCTTTTAAAGAAAGCTGTTTTGGTTGAACTTACATTAATTGAATTATTTCCTGGAAAACAATAACAATAATTTATTTATTTATTTATTGGTATCCCACCTCTCTCTTTTGAGGATCGAGGCAAATAATAGCAAAAGTTAATACAAATACAAAAAACAATAACAAAGAGAAAGAATCCCCCAAATCCACCAGTCTTTCAACCCTCCCTCCCTTCAGTATAAAATTACAAAAATAAAAACCATATAACTACAGAACAATTAAAACAGTTCAATAAAGTGGCAATATCAAGGGAAGGTTTAATAAGATGAGCAATTAATTATCTTCTGGGCATAGTCAGTCTGGGAAGGCCCGCCGAAAGAGGATCATTTTTATCACCTTTTTAAAAACATTGAGGGATGTAATCTGGCAAGTCTCCTCAGGCAGGTCATTCCATATTTTTGGAGTGGCAGCTGAAAAGATCCTCTGCTAAGTCATCACCAGTCTAGTTTTTCTTGACTGGAGTAAGTTCTTCCCAGAGGATCTGAGTGTGCGGGAGGGATTATATGGGAGGCGGTGTTCCCTTAAGTAAGCTGGACCCAAGCCATGTAGGGCTTTATAGGTGATAACCAATACCTTGTACTGTGCCTGGAAGCTAACCAGGAGCCAATGTAAAGATTTTAAAATAGGTGTAATACAGTCGAAATAGCTGCCATGTTTTGCACCAGTTGAAGCTTCTGAATGTGGCACAAGGGTTGCCTCACGTAGGGTGCATTGGAGAAATTGTGATGGGAGGTTACCAGTGCATGTACAACCGTTTCTAGTAGGTCGCAGCTGGCATATCAGCCGAAGCTGATAACAGGCGCTCCTGGCCGTTGCATCAATCTGAGGTAACAGTTGAAGCATTGAGTCCAGGAGCACCCCCAAGCTGCGAACACAGTCCTTTAGTGGAAGTGTGACCCCATCCAGGACAGATGAACTTATCAACATACCCAGATTGGGGTTTCCTGTCACAAGTACCTTAGGCCTATTACAGACAGCCAAAATAAAGCTGCTTCAAGTCACAGTGGAGGTATGGTGTTTCAATGATGCATGCGACCTAAGAGTCCAGAAGTCGCACCAAAGCCACACTCCAGCCCTAAGGACTGGAGCGTGGCTTTGGTGTGGCTTCTGGACTCTTAGGACGCATGCATCATTGAAACATCATACCTCCACTGTGACTCGAAGCAGCTTTATTTTGGCTGTCTGTAACAGGCCTTAGTTTTGTTTGGATTCAGCTGTCCTGGAAAAGAGATAGCACCTAAACTTTAGAAAGAACTTCCTGATGGTAAGAGTTGTCCAACAATGGAATATGCTGCCTTGGAGTGTGATGGAGTCTCCTTCCTTGGAAATTTTTAAATAAAGGCTGGATATCCATATGTCAGGAGTGTTTTGTTGTTGTTGTGTAATCCCATATAGCAGGGAGTTGTACTAGATGGCCCTTGTGGTCTCTCCCAGATCTGTGATTCTACGATCACTGTCTTGCTACCATTAAAGACATTTTCAGTTATAGGTTTATCCATACATTGCACCCAGACATTTCAGACATCCTAACCAGCAGTATACTTATTTATAGAAGTCCTTGGCAGTCAGCCTTATCTCCCCAAAGATCTTTCACTTGACAACATTCCAGTTAGGAACTGTACAACTCACTTGACAACATTCCAGTTAGGAACTGTACAACATCTGTTTGAAAATCACATTATATCTTGGAAGTTATGTTCTTCCAAAGTCAACTGTAGATTACTTAAATGAATTCTCCTAGGAATCTGGAAATAAATTCAAACAGTGTAATCTACATTGAGGCATGTGTGAGCATTATAATCTGTTGGATACCAGTGCTGTTTACACTTGAATCATAGACTCAGCCATGCCTAAGTGTAAGCTGAGATGTAGTGTATATTGGGGGAAAATCATATTTACTGGGTAGGAGCAACAAGAACAGTCATTGTTGCATTATGAAACCAGCCAAAGTTGTCATACTAAAAACATGCATTTGTAGATTTATTACCTCTTAGTACATCATTGCCTCAGATTTGCAAGCATTTAGAAGGTATTAAAGTACAAACTAGTACTGTGAACTAGTGAAAAGCTAGATGGATATAAAATTGAGCTATGATGAAGAGGATAGTCCTAAATGCTAAGTAGTTCTAAGGCTCCAGGACCTACTGCTGATAGTTCATTGGCCCTTTCATTGGCCATCACTACCTGTCTTCTGTTTTAGGTTTATGTGCTGTTGCTGCTGATGGCATCTGGGAAGACATTTTCAATTTTCAGTTTCCCATCATGCTCTGGAGCATTGTATGGAAATTTTCCTGTCATCAGATCTGACCCTACAATTGGGTAGAACGAAGAAACAACTTCAAGCAGCAGATGCTGGGGGGCAATAGTGGCAGCCCTCCAGCCTTTCCCTTGGGACAACACCTTCTCTTGAAGGACAGTGCTATGCATACCAGAAAGCCTGTTGTGTGCTCTGTATCTGGGAAGTCCACTATACTAAGGTCATGAGAATTATACATGCTTGCTAGTAATTACATTAGTTTCAACCATCAATTCAGCCAGTACATGGAGAAGGGGGGTGAAGGAGAGAGAATGTGAGGGAACCATTTTGTACTTTGTCTCAGACAGCTCTGTGTCTTTGGCTGGCCCTGCCCACCAAATAACCTCTTCCACGCAGCCATTAATGTTACAGAAGCCCTTAGAACCCCACTGGCAGGGAAACCAACCACCACCTCAGCATCTGTTTTTTTTTCCCCTTGTCTCTTAAGTCATTCCCATTTCTTGGAGGAGAGAATTGTGTGTGCCACATGGCATCTCCAATGTTCCTGCAGCACCCAGATGCTGGGATGACCCTGTCTTTTTGCCAGCACTGAACTAAGTGCAAATCTTTCATTTCAGAAAGGAGGAGTGTCTTCTGCTTTGCTTTAGGCAGCAACATGTCTTGGGCTCCCCATGACAATGGCAACAGTCAATTCCAATGGATCCTCCACCACAACAGATTGTCTGACTTACCTGGCAGGGAAGAATCCTTGATCACAAAGGTGGCCTTTCAATGCATACTGAAGAAGCACCTGTGCTTGCCCAGACTTTCATCCTTTTACCAAAGGGGTGAGCAATGTCAGATGGTCCAGGCCATCATAGACTGCACCAGACTCAGGAAATATAAACAAAAATTAAAAATAAAAAGTGACAGCTGTTGGAAGTCCAGTTTTAGTTTGCTTATTTCAAGGCTGTGGAAGTTGCCACCACCATCCCTTGTTAGAAAACAATATCTAGTGATCTTAAGAGCTCCAGGGCGGGTGGGGAAGATATATTTTGTTTGGATGGGGAAAAGTTTGAGGAGAAAAGGATCAGGAGCACATTTTAGTCTCCTGTGTTCTAGCAATATATTGTCCATGTAGAAGGCTGGCTCTATTTATGTATGCTTCTAATTAGATGGGAATAAATAATAATAATAAAAGTTTTATTTTTATACCGCCCTTCTTGCAATCAGGGCGGTGTACAACAATATAAAAACACACAACACATATCCATAAAAGAAACATTTACAGTTAAAATCACATTTAAAAAAAACCAGTTCTGGCCAGCTTGCTATTGCTATCAGAGGGGGGGAAGACTAACTGGAGCCTGTGTCCGGGAATGCTATTTTGAACAAGTAGGTCTTTAATCCCTTCTTGAACTGGGCCAGGGAGGTGGCTGAGCGGAGCTCTCCGGGCAGCGAATTCCAGAGGGTCGGGGCCGAGATAGTGAAGGTCCTCCTTGATGTGGAGGCCAATCTTGCCCCTGGGACCCTCAATAACTGCTGCCCAGATGTTCTGAGTGTGCGGAATGAATATTCTTCAGTTCTACATATCTAAAATGGGAGTAGAAAGTTCTACTAGCTTCAGAGGAGTAGTCATATTCACCAAAGTGGTCATATGATACAGAACTTTAGATGGGAAGAATCTTTCCTAGAGCCTAGAGCTTTCCTAGATAATTGTTTTAAAATGTCTATGATTCACTTGAACATTCACCACAAGCTGAAGCAAATCCATATTCCCCCTGCCAAATGTATTTGGAGTGGGGAAGGGATCATTTATTGGTTTATGATTAAATGTGGAATACAAGATGAAAAAATGTTTGTAATTAACACAAAGTAATATTAACAGTAATAATTTCTGCAGGCGTTTGAACCTCCGTTGTCACCCACTTGTTTTGGCATCGTTTCGTACATGAAAAACTTGTGCCATTTGAGTTAGTAATATCTTCCCATTTTCCCACTTCAGCCTTAACTTTCAATTTGTCATCCGGTAACATTCACAGTTCATCTGTTTGTCTCTTTTTTGCCTACATTTCTTTTTCAAAATAAGAAAATATAGTCTCTCTGAAAGAAGAGTATACTTGGACATCAGGCTACATAACATCAGATAGTACACAATCAGATGGTAGAATGAGATAATAAGATGCTTATTAATTCAAATGTATCTGAATCGAGAGAGAGGAGTTTGGAAAAGTTACTTTTTTGGACCATAAGTTCCAGAACCTTTCCTTATCCATTGAAACCACTGCCCATGTTAGCTGAGTATGAAAACTGTAGTCCAAAGAAGTAACTTTACTAAACTCTGCAAGTGTGGATAATATTTCTGAATGCTCTCCCACTAAATAACCACTGCATGTAGCAACCTAGAGAGCCAGCATGGTATAGTGGTTTGAGTGTTCGGTTATGACTCAGGAGACCACGGCTTGAATCCCCACTCAGCGCTGGAAACCCACTGGAAACTCAGCCACAGAGGAAAGCAAAGGCAAACTCCCTCTGAACAAATCTTGCCAAGAAAACTCTGTGATAAGGTTGCCTTAGGGTTGCCATAAACTGGAAATGACTTGAAGGCACACAGCAATACATAGCAACCTAGCATATCAGGAAGAGGATGAAGCACCTTCTCTGTCCTCTCCTAGTTTACTACACAAACAGAACTTCTGACATGGAGGAAGATCATTAAAAGATAGTTTCTTGCCTCAGACTTCTATTACCTTAATCCACCATTTTGTACAATGTTCCAAATGCCCTCCAATGTCCCAACATCCCTGCACAGCCTTATGTCTCCAGATTTTCTGGACAACAACTCATGTCATCCCCAGCCAACATTCATATCATATTATATCATGTCATATATCATATCATATCACATCACCTCTCAGCCTGACAAAGTCCATGAGACAATGCACAGTGGATAAAAACTTCTAAAATAATACATAAAGACTCCTTAAAAACAAATTAAAAATACACCTTAAATATAATTTAAAATTGATCAATTCAAACAGCCAGAGCACTTTCAAGGTCCAAAAGCCTTGAACACTATTTTAGTTGCCTACTAGAAGCTCAGAAGAGATGGAGAAAGCCTAACTTCCCTGGGCAGGGAGTTCCATAGTTGGGGTGCTGCTACAGATTAAATCCTGTCATGTGTACACACCAGTCTAGCCTCATGAGGTGTGGGGTCAGGCAAGAGAGCCTCCACTGGCTTCTTTCCTTGCAGTCTTCTGACATGAAACTGGGGAAGCCAACTGTGTATTCTATATTTCTTGTGGATAACCTGGGCCATTGAGGTTGTGGGAGATATAGGACTTCTACTGAGAAAAGCATCAATATGGAGTGGAGCATTCTTCTGCTCCACTCTGTATTGAGTCATAACATGTCACTGTATCATCACCAACCATTTCTTAGAGGATTCCACCCAGAATATATGGAAAGATTTATGTAGGCTAAATAAAGACAATACTGATTCTGATACTGTATTTCCCTATGCCCGATCACCTGCTCGTTTTTAAGTGGCAATTTCTGGGAGGTGGTTTAAGGCTCAAAGACCCTGAACAGGGATTTAGCCCTAACTGAAGCACTGAGTAGAGTTGGGGAAAAGTTACCTATTTGGACTACAACCACACAGTCTTGCCACAAGCATGGCTACCGGCCATGCACCCTGGGGGATTCTTGGGGGTGCATCAAACAATTAACTTTTTCAAGCTCAGCCACTGGGATCTATGCAATCAGTGAGAAATAATTTTATATAGAAATTTAAAAAGAGACTTAAAACCGTGCTCTTTCACCAAGCTTTCCCCCCCCCCCAAGGAGTGATAACCAATCTGCCTGTCTGACAACGATATTCTGCCCTTGCCCTGGATGTCTGATGGTTTGATAAGCTATTGATGTTATATTTATTCTTCGTATTTTATGAGATTGTTGTATGTATTCTGATTTTAGTAGCCTGTAACCCCGCTTCGATCCATCGGGAGAGGCAGGGAAACACAAATTAAATTTTATTATTATTATTATTTATTAGGACTCAAGCAGGTATGTTTGTATCAATGATCTAGAGGGCAAAAAAAATTGCAGATATTCACTCAATTTTTATACATATAACAGAATTAGAAACTGCAATGCAAAACTTTTTTTAAGAGTGGGAGGGTGTGAATATTTCCAACTCTTAGAAATGAATGTTTTGGCACCAGTCAATGTATGAAGTGTTTCTTAATGTTACTCTGAAAAATTCAGATTCCTGTGGTTCATTACTGGACTAAGATTTAGTTTTCATTTAGTACATGCAAACGTAACTTGCTCACATGGCAGTCTCACACATATTCTGGGCATAATGATAACAGGTTGGTTTTTTTAAAGTCAATTAAAAAATAGATGCTCAAATCATGAACCTGGGTGATATCCCTAAACAACAAGGATATTTTTAAATGTCTTTGATTTTTCAAGGGCCAATACAATTCATGGTAAGTCCATGAATCTGGGTATACCTTTACACAATGCAGCAGGGTTGAGCAACTCCAAATAGTCCAGGGACCAGTTTTACACACTCGCTATCTTCTGTCTGTGGACAGTAACTGTCCAAAGGGAGAGATCAACTTAGAGGAAGCAGCTACAGGGAAGTCAATCCAGTCCAGTTCACATTCAGATAATCCAAGAAATTGAAGGGCAGCATAGGAGCAAAGTCTAAAGGTCATTTCACAAACCAGTAATCCAGTGAGCCAAAGACAGAAAAGACACAAGACAAGGTGTTACTCAAAAGTGCCAGGGTTCCAAAAGGGCACGCACAATCAATGTCTAATAAGGGTATTTTATTATGTCAATGAAAGCCACTAACTCAATGAAAGCCACTAAAGGTATTTTATTAACTCAGTGCAAGCCACTGAGAGGGCTTGGGGGATCAAGCCTGTGTATACCAATGTTCCAAGAAACAGAACTCCAGAATGCAGGGTCCAAATGTAGTTTTATTTATAGACAACGGGATCACCATTCATCCAAAAGCATGCTTACACACATGCATTGAAGAACTAACAATATAAAAGGTGGTATCACACAATGACTGATGGGATTGCAGGAAGGTGATACTGTATCAGTTCCATAAGAGGCGTATCCACTTGGGGGATTCTGTGACATGCCAGCAAGGCTGTGGAGTCAAGGAAGATACTGGCAGAATGTCTGTCTGAATCTCAAGTGAGACCAAATTATGGGTGCCTTGGCAAGCATATTTATAGGGCAAAATATATACCAGGGCAGATTTGGGGATTAAAATTAAGTTTCCGGGAGAGAAGAATGAGGAGGGAAATTATAAATGACTGGACAATCAGTGCAGTTGTCTCTATGCAATGGACTATCTCCTCTAGAGGAAAGTATATTTGGGTTTCTGTTCATTTGTAAGCAAAGGCGGATCACCCATCATCACTCCTATCAAAGAAGGGATTGTGCAGATTCCAATCTTGATTGATTTGTCCTGGCTATGTGCTCTTGAGCTGCCCCCATGCTGAGCTAATCAGATATCCTTATATGGTCACAGATGTCCTTATACTGTATGGCATGGTGTATATTTCCCGTACTGGGGGTTTCTTCTAAACTACATTCCTAAAACATCACTTTTGATGTTTTTCATCAATGTCAGCTTGATACTGAAAAAGAGGAGGGGTGCAGAGGGCTAGACCTTGGGGTAACAAAGGGTCATTAAATGTAGCCAGTCCAGAGGTCAAGAATGCCCAGAAACATAGAAGGATGAAGAGCACACTCAGTTGCAGAAGCAAAACAGTTTTCTATACAGCTTCCTCTAAATGCCAGGTGGATGATCAGTCAGCATAGTCATAGTAATAGTTATAGTCATAATCATAATCATAGTCGTAGTCATAGTCCATTTAACTGATAATTCCTATGTAATTTTTCCTTGTTTCTTCTTTGGACTTCAAAGAGTGGTGCTGTTTCTTCAGTGATTGTCAAGTCCTGAGGAAGGACCCTTTCAGCTATTTCATCCACCACCTTCTCAGATTCAGGAAGGGAGTTGTCTGGATTGAGAAACTCCTTGCAATCCAGCTCCCCTGCATCAGATTCATAGGGTGAATTATGACACCAAGGGGCCAGTCACACTTGCATTTTTTTGCATGGAGAGATTCATATCTGTGAACCGTTCCCACTACGTTTTAAGGCAGTCAATTTCTCGGTGGCATTTAAATCCAGTCTGAAGTTCCCATTTGCCACCATTTTGGATCAAAATGGAGACACCTCCATTTCCTGAACGGTGGCTGCATGATCTGAATCAATCCGATAGATTTCTCACACTATCAGAGATGTGGATCACTGCGGTTCTTAAAAAAAGAACCGCTAAGGGATCTGATGCCAAATGCACCAGTTTAAATGGGATTTTCGGTTGCCCCCTTCCCCCGCAAACTACACCAAGTACAATCAGTGCAAGTCTGAACGGTTTCCAAATCAGGTTATTTCATAGTGTGAATGGGGCCTCACACACTAGCTTGAGCATGGGACATATCACCACCTCCTACCAAAACCAGAAGTGTCATACATTTTTTTAAATCCACTTATTTTTAGCAAAACTATATGCATGTGGGTCATGTGTCTTCATTTAAAGGAGAATTGCACTTTCTATGGGGTGCTTTTCCATGTTTTAAATGGGAGATAAAGGCCCGTTACAGACGGGCACCCTAGGACAGACTCAGTCTGTGCTAGGGTTAGAAAGGGGCGTCTCTTCCAGACGCCCCTAACCCTAGCACAGACTGAGTCCATACGAAATGGCGGCGGCCGTTCCACACGGCCGCCGCCATCTTGACGTAGCGAACGCGCTGCATCTGCATGTCGCACCCCAGAAATGATGCCGCAAGTGTGCGCTTCAGCACTTGCAGCGTCTCTTCCGGGTTGCAGGAAGGAGCACAATTTTCGCGGTCCTTCTTTGCAGCATCCGGGAACCATGCCGTTTGGCTGCTGCGGTTCCCAGACACTGCAACCGGCAGTGGCACGAGACTGCCCCTTCTGGGTGGTCTGTAACGCGCCAGAGTTAGCAGGAAGAGTCTAAAAATAGGTTGTATATTGCCCAGTTCTGCAATACAATGAAAAAATAACTTAACATACCCTAACCTGTTTGATAATGGTTTACTACCAATATTGTAATTAAGTTACAAGCAGAGCCATCTTTCAGATAATTTAGTACATACTAAAACTGAATGTCGCTCGAATGTTAATTGTGTTCCCTCTTATGTTTCCAAGACAGAGCTAATGCCAGGGATCTGAAACAAATAGTACTTAACCTTCCGATCCCCAGATGAAAAGGGAGATGGATGTTTGCTTTTGATTGTTCTGGCCTTCTCCTGAGCTGAATCAATAAGTGCTCCCCCCTTTATGGTTTGAGTCATGATTCTAATTAGTCAGCCCCTGGGGCCCAGTTTACAGAGTAAAATCTAAGTCCGACATGCATTTGAAAATTTCATCAAACAATCTGAACCAATGCCAGCTCAATAAAATAATTAAAATGCCATCAGCCTCCTCTTTGCCTATATATGCGTGTGTGTGTGTGTGTGTGTGTGTGTGTGTGTGTGTGTGTGTAGATACATAGAGAGAGAAATGTAAAAATGTAAAATGTCAAACTACATTTGAAATTATATGGGGAAATGTATTTTGAAGTTCTTCTGGCTGAAATAAATTGTCAGATTTTAAATACAGATGGAGACTTACAGGATGGCAAGTTGTGAACAGTTTGGCAGAAATGCATTATTCTTATGGCACTCCATTGTAAATGATATGCAAAACCAGTTTAGTTGTAGGTTTGCCTGAGAGAAGCAGGGCTGACTGTGCTCTCCGCTGAGGACCATTAGGCAGAATATGGCCTAACATCTTGGGCCAGTGATATTTTTTGCATAAGCTCACCTAAAAGAAAAGTTTATGGCTAGGAGCAGAGGGCTCAAGGCTAGGGAGGCTTGTAACTCCAATGTCAATGGGGTAGTTTTTACTCAGATTTTAGTCTCATTTTTAGCACTTTGTATCATTGCTTTCAAGTTCTGGCTAGAACCTGGAACAGATTTATTATTTTACAAACACTGGAGCCACAGTCTCTCAAGTCTCATGGAATACAGGCTCAAAGATAGGTGCAGAGTACAGCTATAGAGTGCACTGGGACAAAGCAACTAATGTTACCCACAAAAATGAAAAGGCTGGAGAGCATCCATCACTAATGATAAGCTCATTTTGTCATGGCCTTTGGCTAGCACAATAAATGTTAATTCTCTCTCTCTCCACTCCCACTAGTAGCAGCCTATCTTTAACATGTTGGGGAAATTTAGCTTGGCTTTGAGAGGGGGATAGCATTAGGACTGAAAGCACCAACTATACCCGTACTCACTGATGAAGACCCAGGTATGAGTGAACTATGCTAATCTTTTATTTGGAAATGAAAGAAAACACATGTGAGATAGACTCATTCTAACATCCAGCATACAGAGCTATCCTAAATAGAAAAGTTAAAAAAAAAAGGATAGCAGAGCTTGTGGTTTGGATTGTGGGGTAATATCTACCAGTCCTGAAGAATGATCCATGGAAAGCAGAATGACTCAAACCACAAAGTTTGAGAGCACCAGTCTTCGGGCCACTTCTGGGAACCTATGAAGTGCTGAAAACAAAGAGAGTGGAATGGCAACTGGAGTATGAGGGAAACAGCCACTGGACATAGCAGATGGTGATGGACTGTGGAAAGAGAATAGGTTTTCCTAGTGATATTTATACTTTAAAACTAGCCTCAGGTGTTTTGATCTATGAAACACCAGTTAGGTTAGTAGTGTAAATATGGCCCATAGACCCTGCACATGTAGAAGGCTGAAAACAATGGGAAACCAAGACTTCATAGCCCTTTGGAAGGACAAAAAGGGTTCCTAAAGTTGTAGCTTGCTTTGCTATCCAAAAAATGAAAAGACTAATTTGATAGTAGTTTCACTGACTTCATAACACCCTGACACGATCAAGAGTACCCTATAACAAGCAGACAAGAAGGGTATTTAGGAACACAATAGGGAATGAAAGGGAATTCGTTCTTCTTTGATTTATTGGCCAAAATTCATCTTTTGATTTTCAGTTTCCATAAGAAATGCAGAGTGGGGAGGTGTCCTTTATCAAGCCCCTTCACCCATTCTTTTCAGCTTTCTACATGTACAGGGTCTATGTGCCATATTGGGGAGCTTATCGCATGTATTATTAAACTGGCTTACCTCTATCTATCAGGTTTAAGGGTTAATTCAGGTGGCACCCTGGCCTTATCACACACTTTTTACTGCTGAAATTGCCATCTGAATACAGCACGGATCCAACGCCACTTGCAGAGCTGCTCCAGCAGCCATTTTCTTAAATCGGAAAACTCCTGGATTCGAAAAGAGCCAGGAGGAGCAGCTCTGCAAGAGGTGAATGGCCCCGGGATGTATTCAGGTGGCAATTTCAGTGATTAAAAGTGTGTGATAAGATCAAGGTGCCACCCAAATTAACCCTTAAACTGCATAGAGGTAAGCTGGTTTAATAATACATGCGATAAGCCTCTTACACTACTAACTTATACTGTATGGGGTTTAATAGGTCATCATAGACTCTGTAGCCCATGTTGGCCTACAGTAATGCGATATCAAAATATAGCTGGATCACGGGGATATCAGGACACTTATACTAGAAAAAGAAAGTTGCAGATGTATAACAAAGACTAAGGACCTGGACAGTTGGAGGAGTCTAAGGATGTGGGGCTGTAGCTTAATGGCAAGAAACCATAGATTTGGGGAAAGCCCATAGCTCAATAGCTGAATATGTGCTTGTATGTATTTTCAATCCCCAACGTGCCCAGGTTGCTCTAGGAAAGATTCCTCCTATCTAAAATCTTGCTGCCAAAAAGGACTGACAATACCTGCTAGATGGACCAGTTTAGAATTTAGTAGAAAGTAAGTTTCTGTTTTCCTAGATCCCTGTCTGCAAAGGGCTGAGGCCAACCAAATGGATGCCTGCTCATGACTGTACACCATAAGTGATCAAAAAGGTACATCTCATCTTTTCTAAAACTTGCTTCTTCCAAACCTTGCTTCATCTTTTCTAAGGCTTGCTTCTTCAAATGTACTCTTAGATGTTTCCATTTTGAAAACGATTCCCCCAGTGGAGACGGCTTGTTGTTTGAAAAGGGGGATTCTTCTGTTCACAAATAGAAGAAATGTATTCTGATATTCTGGAGATTTTCTGGACTTCATGGAATAGCAAATGGCTCCCATCTTTTTGCATTCCTAATACAATGCACTGAATACCAATGCATTTACCTGTACTTCAAAGTTTTCAAAGACAAACGATCATTTCCTTGGCATGGTGTCCACTCAAAAGATATAGTGAGTATGATACTGAAGGGAATTTGTCTGAGTCACGTTTAGTCCAATCAGGAAGGCAAGTTGGCAAATCAAAGATCTCGCTTTATTAAAAGAAGCACAGTTCTGTCTCAGTTCTGACAGCCAGGCTGCAGAGAGCCCCAAATCAGTGGCTCATATACTTAAATACAGTTACCACAAAGTTTACAAAGTCTCTCATAGGAGTTTATCAGACAAGGGAAATTGGAAATATAATCCAGTGGCAATCCGAACGCAATCATGGGGTTTAATGTTATTGCATGATAGACTACCACACACAATTTTGGGCAATGGGAAGTCAGTCCGAACGCAATCATGGGGTTTCAGATTATTGCGTGATAGACTACCACATGTAATTTCACACAATGGCAAGCTATTTTCGGACAAAGAGAAGTCAGTTCGAACATAATTCGAATTCACATAAATTCACTGAACTAGCGAATTCACATGAATGAGTTCTGGCCCCACTTTCTTTCATTAGAAATTAAGAGAACTTCCTCCCATGTGATAAACGCCATAATTACACTGAATATGAGCTGAGTTGATGTTCCACCATGCTATGCATTTCAGGCTAATGTTTTGGTTACCTATCACGTTAGGCATCAAACTGGCCAGCTATAGTTTTCCTTTGACTAAATACTTTATTTTATCAGGAAGGCCCTGTACTCTTCTTTTCCATGAAAGAAGATATTCTGGATGGAACTTTCATTTGCTATCTTAAGAGTTTCTGGCAGAATCGCCAATTAGCCATGAAAGAATTCTATAGCCCCTTAAACAAAAGTCAGTGTGAAGCCATCTTCAGTCACCTGTCGACTTATGGTGACTCTGTGAATTTTATAGTGTTTTCCTCAGCAAGAACTACTCAGAGGTGGTTTTTGCCACTTCCTTCCTCTGAAATATAGCCTACAGCACCTTATATTCCTTGGTGGTCTCACATGCAAGTACTAACCAGAGCTGACCTTGCTTAACTTACAAGATCAGGCAGGTTCTGGTGCATTTAGGGTATTTAGAGGAAGTCCTTTTCAACACCAAGCACTGTACTATGATCAAGGGCTCTTTCACACAACACAGTTATATCACTATTATTTTACTTTAACTGCCATGTCTTAGTCCTATGGAATCCTAGGGTTTGCATTTGAAGAAACACTAGAGGTCTCTGACTGAGAATGCTAAACTGTAAATCCCAGAATTCCTTTGGGTGGAACTATGGCAGTTAAAGTGAACCATAGGGCTATCATTGTGTACTGTGAAAGGGCTCCTTGACACTTCAGTTGATATATATTTCATCCCTATGAAAAGAAGAGAATATAAATTAAATAAATAAATTGGTCTGAATCTCATATATTCATGATGTGAGTATTGCCATTTGAGAATTAGTAGGGACTCCTCAGAAAAACCTACAATACTTTTGCTTTTGTTGTTGTTAGCTGCCTTCAAGTTGACCTCGACTCATGGCGACCCTGTGAATGAGATGTCTGCAGTCTCCTCTATCTTCCACTACTCCGCTCAGTTCCTGTAGGCTCAGGCCTGTGATCTCTCTGATCAAGTGTACACACCTGACATGTGGTCTTCCTCTCTTTCTACATCCCTCCACCATCCCCAGCATCATTGTCTTTTCTAAAGAGTCAAGCCTTCTCATGATGGTGCCAAAGTATGACAGTATCAGTTTAGTCATCATAGCTTCCACAGAAAATTCAGGCTTGATCTGTTCAAAGACCCATTTGTTTGTCTTTGAGGACATCCATGGTATCCTCAGCATTCTTCTCCAGCATCACATCTCAAATGAATTAATTTTCTTGCTATCTGCTTTCTTCACTGTCTGGCTCTCACATTTGTACATGGTAATGGGGAATACAATGGCGTGGGTAATTCTCTCCATAGTGCTCAGTGTATCTTTACACTTTAGGATTTTGTCTAGTTCTTGAGCAAGAGCAAGAGCACTTTACATTTCTATACCACTTCATAGTGAGCTAAGCACTCTCTAATAAGTTTACAATGTCTTAGCCAATTGCCTCCAACAAGCTGGATACTCATTTTACTGACTCATGAAAGGAGGGAAGGCTGAGTCAACCTGGAGCCCTGTGGGATCGAATTCACAATGTTGTGATTGCAGTACCGGCATTTAACCACTCCACCACCAGGGCTCCTTTTTTCATAGCTGCCCTTCCCATTCTTAACCTTGTTCTGATTTCTTGACTGCAGACTCCATTCCGATCAATGCTTAATCTAAGGTATGGGAAATCTTTAACTATTTCAATTTCCTCATTATCTACATTGAATTTATATAAATCCTCCATGGTCATTATTTTTGTTTCATTTATGTTTAACATTAGGCCTGTCTTAGTGATTTCTTCTTTGATTTTTTTAGCAATTGTTCCAAGTCTATGATGCTTTCTGCTAGCAGTATGGTATCATCTGCATATCTTAGATTGTTGATGTTCATCATTCTTATCTTCACTCCTCCTTCTTCCATGTTTAAACCTGTTCTATGTATGATATTTTCTTCATCAAGTTGAACAGTTAGGGTGAAAGGATACAGCCTTACCTGACCCCTTTGTCAACTGGGAACTATTCTGTTTCTTCATATTATGTTCTTACAGTAGACTCTTGTCCTAAGTACAGATTCCTACCTGAACTATCAGATGTAGTGGCATTCTATTTCTACAAGAGCATTCCATAGCTTTTTGTGATCTATGCAGTCAAAGACCTTGCTACAGTCTATAGTCTACAAAGTACATGCTGATTTTTTTCCTGGAATTCTTTGGCTCACTCCATTATCTATTGTATGTTTGCAACATAGTCCCTAGTGCCTCTTCCCTACCTGAACCCTGCTTGGACATCTGACAATTTACTCTCCATATATGACTGGATTCTATGCTGCAGAATTTTGAGCATAATTTTGCTTGCGTGGTAAATTAATGCTATGGTTCTATAACTGCTGCAGTCTTTTGTGTCTCCTTTTTTGTGAATGGGAATACATATTGATCATTTCCAGTCTGTTGACCACTGTTTTGTTTTCTATATTTGCTGGCATAGTTTCATTAACACTGGAATTGATTCATCTTAGGGTCGCCATAAGTAAAAAGTTATTTGAAGGCACACAACAAGAAACTTAAAATTATGTAGTTCAATCTAGAGCTTGGAAAAGTTATTGTGGGAGGGACTGTTATTCTCAGTGGTGGATATTTGTTTCCATGTCAGAGGGGTGATGTATCTACTCTGTGTTTTATACTGAATTTTGAAGGAGCTATCCAATGTGCTCAACCTTCTCTCCCAATAGGTTCAGAACCTGTGACAGCTCCGGTAAAGTTAGGAGTGGAGTCACAGCTCCATTGACATGGAAGCCCACAATCCTCCAGTCAATATGGTCACTCCTCTCAAAGTAGGACACTTGCAATTACATTGCTGATGACATGAAGTAAGAGAAACTGGGCATGCATTTCTTAGGTCATAAACTGTGATGTGACCCTCTTCTTAGACATCCACCTGATCACAACATACTTCTCCTTAGTATAGCACAAAACATTTTCAGGGTCAAGGATAATTGCTGTTGTTGTCTTAAGGCCCACTCTTCTCAATCTTAGGCTTGGGAGTATACCTATTAAGGTTCCCAAGCCATATATTGTCTTTGTCATTAGGATTCCAAGCAAGTACCCCCATAGTCCACCTGAAGCAAGGGCAAAGTAAATTGCAGATCTCAAAATCTTAAAGCAGAAAAAGAAAGAAAAGAGAAGGCTCTTGATTCTATCATTCCACATCATACCCCACTCCTGTCCCTTCCCCCTTCTCCCACATACACACAACTCCAGTCGGATCTGGTGAAGCTTTTGGTAGATTGATGTTTTGAAATAATTATAGAGACCTGATGTGTAAATGTCAAAACGAATGAAATTTAGCAGAAAATGCAGAAGAAATGGCCAGATCTCCCCATTAGCACTTGCTCTACATCTCACAAGACAGCTGATTCCCAGCTCTGTATGGGTTCCAGCATCCAGTGATTTATTGGGTAATTCAGCATTTGCCAGTATGTCTTGTGCTAATTAAATGCATCGCACTCTATTCAGAAATGTCACAATTGATTTGTCTTCTGCAAGCACTGACTTTATTTCAATCTTCTAAAAAAGATTTTATGAGCCCCAGATAACTTATCCTGGCACATTCATCTCCCGGGGCAGCTTCTGTGTGTAAGGCCAGTATGAGGCAAAACCAAACATCCGAAGCAGATGTCTTTGGGGGCAGCTTGTTTATCGGTTAGATGTTGTACATCCAGGCCTATATAATGCATATATACATTTCAAGTGCCACAATAACCTGTAAAAATGATCAAATGGGTTACGTTTGCGGATGTTATCTGTGATTTTTTTATTGGACGATGACATTGGCAAACAAGGGAGAATGTAAACTGCACAAAATGAGTTGTTCATAGTATTAGGATAAATATACAGTTGGCCCTCTGTATCCACAAATTCTGCATCCACATATTCAACATTCAAACTGTAGGAAGGAATGGTCCACAATACTTGAATTTCTAAAAGGAAAATGTGAGGAAATGGCAGTACTGAATGGTTAGATGGAGTTTTTGCAATGTTCAGTGAGGAAAAAGAAAAAGTTATATTTTGTACTAATCATAGGCGTAAGTGGAAGGATATTAGATCAATTGGTGAAAAGTAGATGGAGTCATAAGAAAAAGTATTGTTAGAAGAATATCATAAGGATAACTATATCTGGACTAGTATTGACAGGAAAGAAGTATGCATGAATGTTTAAGTATGTTTGTGGGAAGATATGAGTAAGTGATAGCAGAGGTTATGAGTATAGAAGGTATAGAAGGTGTAAGAAAAAGAAGTGGTATGCTCTGTAGGTATTGGAAGATATAGTGATTTTGAAAGAGAAAGTATGTCAGTACTGTTATGTAAACATATATGTGTGTTTTTGTGTATTGTATGCTGTTTGATATGTTTTTATATGCTTAACATTATTTTAAACAAAAAACAAAAAAAAATTAGAGGCCCTCCCATGGTTGATTATAGTGGAATTGAGTGAAATGTGAAGAAATTTGGCCAAGAGCTTCTATTGTCATGAGTCGTTTGTTTTTTTGAATGGCCTTATGTGATTGGAATGAGACACAATTCAGACATGGACAGGAAGAGAAGCAACCATACTACTATTTTAGCGTGTTTGAAATAGACCACGAGCCCTAGGCCTTGCCTGCATGGGCCAATAGCCTTGTTTCCTACCCACACCTCACATCTTTCTTTTATTGTGACAACCAGGTTACACAAGATTTTTCTCCTGTCTTATCCTAAATAATGTGATGTTTTTCTTCCCTCAGAACTATTTCTCTAACCCTTGGTCCTCCCTCTTTCTCCAGTTTCTCTACTATTAAGTGTTTTTTTTTTAATATTCTTAGTAGTGTGTTTTTGATGTTGTGACTTATAAATCACTTCGAGCCACTCCTTTGTGAACAAGAAGACAATAGCTTTTATTTACAGACAGAACTTACGGTAGCTCAGTGGTCTCCAATCTGTGCCTTTTAAGAGATTTTGGACCTCAGCTCCCATAAGCCTCAGCCATGTTGGCCAACAGTCTGGGATTCTGGGAGCTGAAGTCCAAAATCCCTTAAAGAGCACAGTTTGGGGACCACTGGTTTAGCTGCTCTGAACATTCTGTTCTGCCAGTGTTTCTCCACAGTCCTGTTTGGACTACACATTGCTCAAACCCTGCATCTGGTGTGGCTGATCTGGACAACTTTCAGCATGTCCCATACCAAATCTGGGGCATAACAGGGTTAGAGTTGTACTTACCTGTTGCTCTGGATCTTCCGGGAAGACCCAGAGCCCACTGTTTTTGTGTCACAGTGGCTGTCTACACGGATGTCCCACTAAGCTGCCCAGTGCATCCTCTGCCTTCATGGGTTGCTCATTCTGAAATCAAAATGAGGCATCCAGCATGTGAATGTCACTGGGTGCCTCATTCTGACCTCAGAAGTAAGTAACCTGCGGAGGTGACAGACATGGTGGGTGGTCTAGTGGGACACCTCTGCAGACAACCATTGCAATGTGGAAATGGAGGTTGAGGTACAAGGGGCAGGTCAAGGGCACCTGTGGGTCCAGGATACTCTGGGCTACCCCAGGAGTAGCTTGGCCAGTGCAAACAAATCATAAGTCCATTAAATTAGGCAGAAACATGGAACACTTAACCCCTCTAATTTCCAGTTAGTTTGAGGCACTTTGCAGCCTTCATCTGTCCTCCCCCCCCCCGACACACCCACACACACCCCAATTGATGAAATTGCCTTATTTTTGCCACCTGATCAAAAATGAGGCAGTGAATTGAAGGTGGGGACATAGAGGGATTTCACAACATCTCTATATTGGGATAGCCAATGGCAGATCAACAGACATCTTGAAACCAGTCAAGGAAACCAGCTCTGACATAGCAGGTTTTTAATTTGAATTGAAAAGAATTACATTGTATGTGACATAGAAAGTGAAGCATTACTGACTAAGAGTTGGAAGGGGTTACTTGAAAAGAAGTGTTGAAAAGGAAGATGATGTGGACATCTCAACATGGAAAAAGGATTTCAGGGTTGCAGATGAAGATTTGTGCTGGAAGTTCAAAATGTGGTGTAGATCATATTGTGCTATTTTTAATCTGTAGCGTAGAAGTAATGGAAATCAAAGCATGCTCATTTGAACCATTAAAATCTTTGATTTTTTTTCTTCCCTTTAGGTCTCAGGATCACTCTTTAAAATCCCAGTTGTGAAAATAATAATATCCAGTTATATAACATGCTCAATAACATTGCTCTAGTAAGACCATGAAGTCACTGCCATTTTTGTCAAGTGCAATGCAAGCTATGCATTGTATTCCAGGGAGAATATATTTTTGCAGAGAAGGTCAAAGTAATGCAGTGACTGGTTTACTATTAAACTTTGCTTCCAGCTGGTTTACATTATGCAAAAGACATTTAAGGTCACAGGCATCAACAAAGAACAAGGGAAGTAGTTCAAGGGGGATAAACCCCCAGGTAATCTTCTGTCCACACAACAACAACAAAATCTGCTCTTGCAGACTGGACTGCTGGGCGATGAAGAAAAAAATAAAAATAAAATCAAAGTACCCAATAGCTCTTGCCTTGGAGAGGGCGTTGAGAAATGGAATCAGGCAGATACTAAAATGACTTATAACAGCAGCCCTTCAGCCACCCACTGAAATGAATCGATCATCAACCATTGTCCAGCCCATCTCGCCAACTAGTCCTCACCCAATCCTCTGTTCTGTTCATTTTAATGTATTTTTTAATGTATACATGATTTAATTATTATTTTAGGGGGGGGGGGTAGAATTTGAGCTTATTAAATACTGTTGTTTTATTATGTATCAGATTGTTTTTACTGTGAGCTGCTTCGATCCTAATCGGAGTAGGCGGGATATAAATAAAAGTTATTATTATTGTTGTTGTTGTTGTTGTTATTCATTTAGTTAGTGTATTTTTTATCCTGCTCAAAGCAGCTTGCAAGATTTATTAAATGGATGGATACATTTTTTTAAAAGACAGCCAACTGACATTAGCTGAAATACTACAGGTATTAGATGATGAAATGTAAAGTTCCACAAGGGTGCATACACTGAAAGCTGGGTAAGTTGAAGGCCATTCAAGCAAAAAAGAATCTTCTGGTACCCATCTGCAGACACTCAGTGGCCTCCTTGGGTATGGACAGAACAGAGACAAAACATTGTACAAGGAGGTACTGGATACCATGTGCAACATTTCTTTCACAATTGATACCTCCTTGGACAACACATGAAAATGAACTTATGTTTGTATAACCCTCCATTATACTAGTTTATGTCACCAAGAGAATTCCAGCTGGCATGATTGCCTCTCTCTCCTGAAATCCTTCCAGGCTGGTCATTTGCACATTGCCATAAAAGAGAACTACGAGGAATAATAATATAAATAAAATGTGCACTTGTAAATTGAGATTGAGAGAGAGAGAGATGCAAATTTAGGGAGAAATGTTACCATATAAATAGAAATCTAGTATATGTCACAATAGTTGGGGAGACCGGAATCATGCAACTATATCAGTCTTCTACAGGTGGCACTTGATTTCCCACATTCTGTCTGTGCCAGAGAAACCTTTATTTTGATAGGTTTCTCCTTAGCAGTTTCTGTGAAAAGTACAACAGAAGCAGGGGTAGGGGGGAGTCAGAGAATCCTGTTTATAATGAGAAATCTGATAGCACATCCAATTAAAAATGATGTGGATGTTCTTGTAGTGGAAGGTCTCATGTACCATTGGAAGCTGAAAAGAAAAGGGCAAACCTCCCTAGATCCTATAAGGTAATAGAACTAGTACCATGCAACCATGCCCAGGAGAGTTTCTTAATTTCAGGGTCACTTCTGTGCATATCATCTATCTTTGCATGTACACAAGACTCCCAACACACAAACTAGATTGTCATGTGGACATTGTCTTTAGCAATGTTATTCCAAGCAAAGCATAGTCTATGCATAGGCAGGAGGCACTTGCTTGCTGTGAATATTCCTCATGCTTTTAGGGAATTTGGCACATGCAAAGTATGATCTTGTTTGAACTTCTATAGTTTGCTCTGTAGATTTCTTGGCCTTTTGCAATGGCAAGAGCCTGCAAGCTTATCCATGCCATTTCCTTTTCACTGTCTAGCAAAGACTTACTTAGCATGACAGTCAGTAGGAAAAGCTCCAATTCAGGATTTTCAAAGAGCTGATTTTCCAGCTGCAGAAATGCCTAGTCAGACATCCCATGCTAAAAGAAGAAGAAAAGCAGAGGAGAAACCAAACACGGTCTGCAGTTGGGTGCTTGCTTACATCCTGTACAAAAGGGGACCCAACGGACATGAGAGCAATAAATGGGATAGGTACAGCCCCCAGACAATCTATGATTGCCAACCCCTTTTCCAGTGGCAGGGCTTGGCTCTCAGAAATTTTCTCTGTTTGATTTTGGAGATTTGCCCTCTCACACACAGAGCTGAGCCCATTTGAGAAGATCTCTTCATCCTTTCTGTTCTGTGTTTTCAAGTGGCTGAAGGGACATGCCCTCTAACATTTTGCAGATTAAACAGGACAGATAGGGCCAAGCAACATCAAAGTGTGGTCAAGATGACAAAAAATATTAATGAGGAAGAACACATAAGCTAGGAGAGGCTGCAGCAGTTTGCTTTTGTCTGACTATACAGGGCAGGGCAAGATTCCACTCCCTCCTCTTTTCTGTTCCCTGCTGGGTTAACTCAGTGCAAACTGCTTTTGCATTTTGAACTCAATAATTAGAGTAAGCATAGGACACAGGGAGAAGTGGGAGGAGGAGAGAAAAAGTGGGACATTTCAAAATCAGCTGAAAAAGACCAAAGACAGAGTGATTTCAAAGTCTGCGGGAAAAGGAAATAAGGAATGTAGGTATGCTCTGAATTGAATTATTAGAATTTACTATTTTTGTCAAAGGATTAGGAAAGATTTTAACTATTTGTGATATATGTTGGGTGAGGGTGTGTGGGGATAAATGTTATATGTTCAAGAAGGAAAACTTTAATAAGAATTACTTTTTCAAAAAAACCAGGGGGGAAAGTGGGTCAAGAGGTGGTAAATCAGGACTGTCCTTGCTAAATCAGGACTGTTGGAGAATATGCAGGGGCTGCTGTGAGAAAGCGGGGAAACCCATTCCTGCCAACAGAGAAATATACATCTGTTTGGGGGGAATAAGCAATAGAAAATATTTCTGGATTTTTGGTTTCCCACTTCCTCACAGCAATCCCTCTAGCCATCTGACTATCTGAGACATAATACCTTCTATGAGGCCTCTCCCAAGCTTTTACAACCTGAAGAGAGTGAGAGTCATGCAGAGGAAGGAAAAAATGTGTCTTTTCATTTGCCTGCCATGTTTGTTTAATAATGTGATACGGCTCTTGGTAAAACACATGTTGTGCAGGTTTATTTTATACAATTGGAATTGCAGGTTGCAATTAGTATTAGCCATTTTGATAGTTTTCAGGTTGGCAGGTTCAGATGTTCTGAACTGTTCTTTGAGACTACTGAAGCACCTCAAACATTTTAAAAGTATTTTTCTCAGCTGCTTTTTCACCTCTGGAGAGCTCAACATAACTCAAAAGTGTTGCAAAATGTGGCAGGCTTGTTGTCCCTTGACCTTTCATGATCTCACCACCTTGGGTCCCATGCAAATATAAAGGTGGCATATAAATAAAAAAATTAAAATACCCCAATGGTGAAAAAAAATGACAAAAAATCAGTCAGCCTCCCCTACCACACTTATTGCCAAACTTGGAAGTACAGTAATGTTACATCACTCTATCGCAAGAATGATTATGTGGCCTATGTCATGGTGGGAAAATGGGTCCAGCCACCTTCACAGTTGTATGTGTTGTGTGCTTCAAGTCATTTCTAAATTGGACAACCCTAAGGTAAATGGGTTTTTCTTGGCAGAATTGGTTGTGATTGAGTTTGCCTTTGTCTCTCACCAAGGCTCAAATTGTTGAAATGATTTGAAGGTCATTCAGTAGGTTTCCTACTTCAAAGACAGCTGACATAAAATGTGATCACTAAAGTATCACCAAGAAAGAGAGAGAGAGAGATACACAGTTGGACCTTGTTTGGTTCCAGGATCCCCTGTGGATAACAAAATCCGTGGATGCTCAAGTCCCATTAAATATAATGGCAGAGCAAAATGGTTTCCCTTTCATGAAATGGAAAATCATTTGCATTTGAGGAAGTAGACGTGAGCTTTCACTCATGCTGCCAATTTCTTTCTTTCAGTTAGTCTCAAAGATGCTATAAGATCTCTCTATGGAAAACCAAGGTTTGCTATTTGGAATTTATACTTTTTTTGAATATTTTCAAACCGTGGACATTTGAATCCGTGGATAAAATATCCGTGGATAAGGAGGGCTGACTGTACAATTTAAGAAAAATTAAAATATGATATAGATTTGTACAAAATTTGCATATGCTAATTTGGTTGAGGGATCTTGTTCTTCTATTTAAATTATATTTGCTGGAATCCTATTCAATCTATGACGTTACTTATCTTATAGGTTTTGAACCTATACACAAAGCCTGATAATACACAGCATTATTTTACTCACTTTGCTTATGCTTATTCTGTCAAATAAGGCTCTGGATTTCTGCCCCAAAGCCCTGTTTTAATGACACCATCGGCACAGAGGGGGAAACGTGTTGTCTTACTACCCTCCAGTTTACTCCTTTGCAGCCAATAGCTCTTCATGTTAACTTAGAAATAAGCACCATAGAAACATTATCTGAACATCTGCCTACTTCATTTTAAGGAGCGGAGCACTGATTCATCAAAGGAGTTCTGGCAACAGACGTAGAGACATGTTGCCAAAGATAAAAAATCACAGCAATTCACTTTTTTCAGAAGAAAAAGCTGGGCTATTATTAAAGAAAAATATGGTAGACATGCATGAAAAAGTAGGAGAGAGAATCCTTTTGCTTTGAGCTTAAAATCAATGCAGTCACTTACTAACCATGACATTCTTCCTACGAACCTAAGACGTTTGATACCAAAGTTTATGGATCTGCCATTTGCAGCTGTGGGTGTATTAACACTACATCATTATAGCACTGTGATACCACCAGTCATGGCTCTATTCTATGGAATCCTGGGATTTGTAGTTTGGTGAGGTATTTAGAATTCTCTGCCAGAGAGCTCTAGTCCACTCTTGAACTACAGCATTGGAACTCTCAGGGAGAGAAAGTGCCTCACCAAACTACAGATTTCAGGATTTTGTAGGATAGAGCCTTGGAGCTCCCATCTACCATTAATTTTGGGAAACTTAGTAGTCAGTGTGGCATCTTTTATGATGAAAGAAAGTGGTAGTGTCCACTGTACTATAGAGGTCTTTTAAGGAAATTTAGTGGAGATATTAACATTTAATTCTTTTGGTGGATGTAAAAGATGCCAATAAATCTAGCAATGTAGTCCCTTGTAATGGTTTCTGAGTGACCTTTGTCACTTATGTGATGTTTTCCTACAGGTGTTAGTGCTGTGACACAGGATTCAGTCGTAGGTGGAAGAAACAACAAACACACTACTCCACTGTAATGTAAGTCAAGATGTAAGTCCTTGTTATTGTTGTGTGAGAGTCATGTTCAATGTTGTGTGCCTTCAAGTCATTTTTGACTTATGGCAACCTTAAGGTGAACCTATCATGAGATTTTCTTTGCAGGTTTCTTCAGAGTGGGTTTCCCTTTGCCATCCTCTGAGGCTGAAAGAGCGTGACTTGCCCATGCTCAAGCGGGGAATTGAACCCTGATCTCCAGACTTGAAATACTTAAGTGTGTTAAACATTTGCTGAAGCTCCTTTCTGCTTTCAATGATTGATTATTTATTTATTTATCAAATGTATACCCCAACTTTCCAGTGTTCTCCTCCAGAAAGCCCCTAGAATGAAGCTGTATCAACTGTACTATGACAGTCCAGCCATTAGGCAAAGTGAGGCACTTGCATTAGGTTTTAGATGGCAATGACTGCAGTGAGCTTCAGACCTGATAGCACCATTGCAACAGAAGGAAAATGTAATCAAACACATTTTACACCTCTGTAGTCGATAACATGGGGCAGGGAGTATCATGGCATGCCGGTGGCAAAATTAGGCCGTATTTTTCCAAGTCTCTAATTCAAAATAACCCCCCCCCCACACACACACACACACTAACTTTTAATAAAGACAATCATATCGGGAACTTTGAACAGGGAACTCCAGTCACTTGACATGCAGTCATTTGGAAGAGCTGCAGAGAAGTGAGCAATTCCGGGCAGCTTCAGCTATTTCAATGGCAAGAGACGTCATACATACATACATTACTATACTTTTAGGACAGAAGAACCCACTCAAATGACGCTTGTCTCACCATGGAGATAACAGTGCTAAGGGAAATATCATCTGTAGGATTTCCGATGATGTCTAAATATTCAGAGAACAGCCCAGAAACATGGCAACCATATTTGCACTGAGGTTTGGCAGAGCAGGGCACCTGCTGAGGTATTGTCTTAATGTTCTTCCTCCTCTTTTTGCAGATGCCTGAGCACCTACCTTTGCTGAATAAACAAAATAGCAAGACAAGTGGGAAGAAGGAACAGTAGCCTCCTCACACCTCCTTCTCCCAAGTTGGTGTCATTGCATAACCTTCAACATTTCACAATGTGGCCAAGCAACATCAGAATGTGGTTGAGATGGCAAAAGTTATTAATGAGGAAGAAAACACATGCTAGGTGACATGACAGCAATTTGCTTTTGCCTGAGCTTACAGGGAAGGGCAAGATCTCATCCTCTCCTCTACCCCTGCTGAGTTAACTGAGTGCACACTACTTTTGCATTTTGAACTCAGTTTGCAGCAATTGAAATAATCTGAGGGGAAAGGGGAAAGGGAGAGGAAGAGAGAGAAACTGGGACATTTGGAAAACAGCTGAAAAGGTGGGATGACAAAGGATTGATCAGAACTGTCCCTGCCAGATTAGAACAGTTGGTGTGTATGCAATTGAGTCCAGAGACAAAAGAACAGAATGTGCAGAGGTAGCAATGGCAAAGAGACCCACCAAGGGAGGGGATTCATTGACAGCATCTTGCTCAACACCCCATAAAGCAAATGCAATTATTATTGGTAATAACTTTAATTTGTTGTTGCTGCTGTAAGCCTTCAAGTCATTTGCAACATATGGTGACTCTAAGACAAACCTATCATAGGGTTTTATTGGCAAAATTTCATCAGAGGAGGCTTGCCATTGCCTTCTCCTGAGGCTGAGAGCATGTGACTTGCCAAAGATCAACCAGTGGGTTTACATGGCTGAACTGGGAATCAAACCCTGGTCTCCAGAGTCATAGTCCAACACTCAAACCACCATGCCACCCTGGTTCTCACCAGTAAACTTAATACTACACAAAAAACTTCCAGGCAAAGCAAAAGAAAACCAAAAACTGTTGTGATCCTGTAAAATCTGTTTATATTTGTGGGTAAATCTGTAATGGAATATCAAGCTCTGTCACTATTATTTTAGAGGCATACCAGTATTTCTGTGAAATGATGGCTCTGGAGCTCAATGAGAGGAATGAAAAATCCTTCCTCCTTTTGTGATTGCCAGCAGTTGCCTGACAGAAGTATGAATGAGTACTACTACTAACCCTTTCGGTCTGCCCAACTGGAGAAGAGTCAGGAATCCTTGGCATGCAAGCCATCTGTTGCTCTTGCAGGGAGCATTGTGGTGAACAGGATGAACGGAAAGGATTGGGGGATGCTGCTTATGAAAAAAGAAACAGCTCTGGAAAGCTTTCAACAGGAAATAAAGAGGAGGGAATCAAAATTAGGAATGAAGTAGGAAGAATGAGATAACCAGGCAAATGCACTGAGAAGGTGGAGAAGATCACGGTCTTTCACATTACACAGTTATAGCTCTGTGATTCCACTTTTACTGCCAAGGCAACATCCTATGGAACCCTGGATTTTGTAGTTCAGACTTCCAAATACCTCTCTCCAAACTGCAAATTCCAAGATTCCATAAGATGATACTTTGGCAGTTAAAGTGGAATCATAGCACTATAAGTGTATAGGGTTAAAGGGCCTATTGAGTTAAAGCATCCAAAGAAAAGAAAAAGCAGAGGTGAAAACTGATCTGTGATAAAATGAAGGTTGTATATGAAGGGTGTACATGCTCTGAGAGTAAGGCAGGTTACAAACCGCCACTTGGGACGTCCTCAGGACGTCCCAGTTTTAAAAAGTGGCGTCTCTTCCAGACGCCCCTCTTCCTGTTACGGACCCTGTCCGTAACAAATGGCGACGGCCGTTCCACACGGCCACCGCCATCTTGACGTAACGGACCCTGTGCGTCCGCACGTCGCGCTGCACTAATGACGTCGCGAGTGCGCCATTGGTGCCTCGCGGCTTCATGAGCGCGACGCCAGAAGAAGCTCCATTTTGGAGCTTCTTTTTTGCTCCGTAAGGGAGCCGCACGGTTTGGCTGCGGCGGCTCCCTTGCGGAGCAAACAGCAGCACCGGGAGACCGCTGCGGTGGTTTGTAACGCCTCTAAGTTCCATTAAATCAGGGTGACCAGATGTCATAACCACAAAGGAGGACAAGGCACCACAAAATGTGGGCGATTCAAGAAAAATAAAAGACATTCCAAAATAAAAGCTAAAACACTAATGTAAATATGAATTCATGCTCCTTAGTCATGCTCATAATGGAGAACATTGTGAAATTTCTCCTGGTCAGAAAGCTGAAATGTAGGACACATCCTGGAAAAGGAGGATGCCTGGTCACCCTGCATTAAATACTATGGGTCTTACTTCAACATAAAAATATTTAGGATTGTATGGTATGTCTAGCTTAAAAGTCCTTGCCAAGGAGAAAGCACTGTTGAAATCAGTGTAACTTTCTTTTAGGAAAACATGCAGTGGATTCGCACTACACTATGCCTAAAGCTGGAAGTTTATGTACACTTATTCAAATTTATACATCCCATTGTTTGAAGAGAGAGTTTAAGATAACACTTCTTGGAGTAGGAGAAAGATGGATAGAACATCTGAACATATTGTCCAAATCCAACAGAACAGTTCCAGTTAAGCCTTTGTTTTTCTGCTTTTTCCGCTGCTTTTAATAATAATAATAAAATTTATTTATATTTTTCTGCCTCTCCCGGATGGATCAAGGTGGGATTACAGCATAATATAAAATATAATACTGTTAAAATGCAAATAATACAAACGGGTTCGTAAAATGCAAAAATAGCAATTAACATAGCAATAAGACCAGGATTTCACAAGCAACGGTCGAGCGGAATACTCTCATCCTGTACAGGGAAGTGGATCTATGTTTGACATGAGATAAGGTGGGTATGCTCTGTCTTAACTGCCCCCCCCCGAAAGTTTCCAGGGAGGTGGTAAGACAGATCTCTTCTGGGAGACCATTCCACAATCTTGGGGCAGCTATGCTAAACACTCTTTGGGAAGTCGAAGTGAATTTAGTTGTTGTTAGCTCTAGTAAATTTTTCCCCTTTGTTCTAAGAGTGCGGGGCGGATTATATAGGGAGATGCGTTCCCGTAAGTAACTCAGGCCCAGGCCATGTAAGGCTTTAAAGGTAATAACCAACACCTTGTATTGCGCCCGGAAGCAAACTGGGAGCCAGTGAAGATCTTTCAGAATTGGTGTTATATGGTCAAACCTCAAGGATCCGGTGACCAATCTGGCTGCCATGTTCTGCACTAGTTGAAGCTTCCGAACTTGATACAAGGGTAGCCCCATGTAGAGCGCATTGCAGAAATCAAGATGAGAGATTACCAGACCATGTACCACAGCTTCAAGGTCCTTTCTGTCGAAGTAGGGAGGCAGTTGGCGTATCAACTGAAGTTTGTACCAAGCAGTTCTGGCCGTCGCATCCACTTGAGATGACGGCTGTAGAGACAGATTCAGAAGTACTCTCAAACTGCAAATTTCGTCCTTCAGGGGAAGTGTGACCCCCATCCAGGACAGGTTGGCAAATTTCCTTCCCCAGACCTGAGGATCCTGTGGTAAGTACCTCCGTTTTCTTTGGATTCAATCTGAGTTTGTTTTCTTTCATCCAGACCATTACCAACTCTAGGCAGGGGTTCAGAGGAGAGCTGCCATCCTTAGTCACTGTAGCAGCCGGAGACCTAGAGAAACATATTTGGGTGTTATCAGAGTACTGATAACACCACACCCCATATCTCCATATGATCTCTCCCAGCGGTTTCATATAAATGTTAAACAGCATGGGGGACAGAATGGCGCCTTGAGGGACACCAGATGTCAGCTCTCTCCTGGAGGAGCAACTGTCCCCCAGCCTTACCATCTGGAATCTACCTGAGAGGTAGGACCGGAGCCACTGGAGCGCAGTGCCCCCAATACCTAGCTCCCTCAGGCGTTACAGAAGGATACCATGGTTGATGGTATCGAATGCTGCTGAGATGTCCAAGAGCACCAACAGGGTCACACTTCCCCTGTCAATACCCAGACAGAGATCATCTACTAAGGCAACCATGGCTGTCTCAACTCCGTATCCCACCCTGAAGCCAGTTTGAAATGGGTCCAGATAATTGGTGTCATCCAAGACTGCTTGGAGTTGGAAGGCAAATGCCCTCTTGATCACTTTGCTCAAGAATGATAATAGGGAGACCGGTCTATAGTTGTTTCTCACCAGAGGGTCCAGGGAGGGTTTTTTAAAGAGTGGTTTAACCACCGCTAATTTTAATTTTGATGGAAATTTACCCTCCCTGAAGGATGCATTGATTATAGATTTTAATAATGCAATCACAGCATCCTTGAAGGGGATGTTGAGGTTCCCCAGGAGAAGAAGCCTGGGAGACTCCAGCACCAGCTCCAAGACCAGCTGTGTCAGCTCAGCCAGGGAGTCTGTTAGGCCACGGGGTGGATGGTAGACCAACAAGGGAAGAAAAGGTCGATGTTTAATACCTATCTCGTCTTCCAGCCACCCTGTTAACCCAAGAGAATCAAAGGTCATCCCAACTATACCACAGACCCTTACCCTGCTTCTTTGTAATACTAGGCTGGTAAAGGACAAAGCCGATATAATTCACAATCTGTTAGAGGACGAAAATGCCAACTTGGCCTATATCACGGAGACCTGGCTGGGGGCCAACAGTAACGCAGTTTGGGCTCGGTCCCTCCCAGCCGGGTATAGCGTTAAGGAGCAGGTTAGGGAAAGTGGGCGAGTGGGAGGGGTTGCCTTAGTCCATACATGCATCTACACTTTGCCTAGGAAGCCTGTCCGGAAAACAGACCACATTGAGTGTATCTACCTGAACCTGAAAGCAAGGGACAGTCTGGGGATTCTGTTGGTCTACCATCCACACCATGACCTAATAGACTCCCTGGCTGAGCTGACACAGCTGGTCTCGGAGCTGGTGCTGGAGGCCAAATAAAATGATTGAGCCATCTGGCTCATTATTTCCTCCCTAATGGCCGGTGTTTCTCCAGCAGTTCAAGCAAGAATCTTTGCCAGTGTGAGCTGAAGATGCCAGGGAACAAACCTGAGACCTTCTGAATGCAAAGCATATGCTCTATGACCAACGATGTATGGAAGTGACCAAGAATCATCATAGCACCTGTATTTTGGAATGACTGTCTGCCAACAGTGTGTAGAGAGATTTTGTAGCACCTTTGAGACTAACTAAAGTAAGAAGTTGGCAGCATGAACTTTCATAGATTTAAGTCTACTTTCTCCACTGCGTTTGGGGAAATGCATCTGAGGAAGCAGACTTAAGTTTGCAAAAGCTCATGCTGCCAACCTATTTCTTTAGTTAGTCTCAAAGATGCTACAAGATCTCTCTACATACTGATTCTACAAACTAACACAGCTGTATCTTTGAATGTCTACCAACATTATGGGAGGCATTCACTGTTAGATGTCTTAGATCCCTCCTGAAGATATATCTGTTTCCTCAGACTTTTCCTTATCCTCAGTTCTGGATTATATCTCATCAAAGGTGGGCAGCAACCAGCCTGTGGGCCATGTGTGAACCACAGTTATGTTTCTCCAAGTGTCCCAGTTATTATAACCACTGTGCCAAAATTAGCAAAAACAGCCATGTGTCCAAAAGGCCCTGATTTTTACCATTTCTAGTGTCTTTTAAAAAAAGTAAACATGGACCTTTTTTTTTTTTTACTGCTGCCATATGATCAGATTTGTGCTGTGGTGATGTTGTGTGTTGTGTTGTGCTGTGATGTGATGATGGAGCATGTTTGAAGTTTGGTGTGGTGGCCATATTGCACCCTGACCCCCAGCAATTATCCATGCTGTCATAGATGCCATGTGGTAGAATTCAAAGATATAGATGTGTTAGTCTGTAGAATCAGTATGTAGCACCTTTGAGACTAACTGAAAGACGGAAGTTGGCAGCATGAGCTTTCATGGACTATAGTCAACTTCCTCAGACGTATCTGAGGAAGTAGACTGTAGTCTACGAATGCTCATGCTGCCAACTTCCGTCTTTCAGTTAGTCTCAAAGGTGCTACAAAATCTCTCTACATATATGGCATGTGTTTTCTTGTTGCTTTGGGTTTAATTGTTTCATTGCTGTGACATGGATTTACACCAAACAGTCTAGAAATGATTATAAATAACTGTATAAGCAATTATTACAGATACCAATAGTTTGTAAGAGTCCCTGTCAGTGCTTGCTAAGTTCTTACTGCCCATCCTCCCTACCCTCAACAGCGGTGATCGCTCAACGTGCATAAGATATTTGCACACAATCAAGGGGGGGAAGCCAACTGAAGAGGGGAAAGCTTCCAAAGACAATCAAGAGAGAAAAATCATTTCTTCTTTCTCATTGAAAGTCTACCCTGCCTCACTAAGGTCAGAGGATGACTGATAGACCTGCATGGCAGTCAGGACATGGGCTAGCAGTTAGATTGCATCTCCTGGGAAGTTCATACAATCAGTCCTGTGTCCTTTACACAACCTTAATGAGCTTACCATGAAACTCGCTGAACCCAAACACACAGCAGTTTCACAATTAGGAGCCGAAAATGTCGGATCCTCTTCGATGTTGTCGCACGTTTTATTTTCAATATTCTTAGGCCCTCCTCAGCTGTGTCTGTACTCATTTCTTCGAGGCCAGAGGAAATAATAATTAACTGACAGGCAAACGTGTCATAAAAGGCCTCTAATCATGATTAATTAATTTGGTGTTGCATAATTTCTTAAGCACATGATGCATTAATTTAGCCTAATTATGGATCTAACTCAAAAGTCCCCAGATGGCAGCTATAATTGAGCATTAATTAATTTGCTTGCCGTACTTATGGTTAACAAAATCACCCTGAAAAGATGAGCTGTGGCGAAACTTTTAAAAATTGCCCTCTCTGTCAATGACAACAAAAGGCACAATAATATGTAATTGGGACAGCAAAAAGAGACGAGAGTGTCTTGTAAAAAGAATTAAGATTACTCTTTTCTCCCGTTAAAGCAATTTTAATGAAAAGAAACACTTTAAATGAAAGTATGAATTCGCTTTACATAAGTTTGTATGTATGCATGTATGTATGTATTACTCTAAACCAGTTCTTTATATAAATATGTATATATGCATGCATATATTATTCTAAGCTGGTTCTTTTCTCCAAACAGGAAAGTTGTATTTTCCCTTTAAAAATAAAATAAAATAAAATGATGGTCAAATCAAGCAAACTAATTAGAAACCATCATTACTCTATCAAGCATGTGGCTTTTTTTATTCTTTTACTAGGGAGACTCACTTGGCACTCGCATGTTATTGTATTACAGTTTTAATTATGATTCTGTATATGGACTCTTTTTTCTTTTTATGTAAACTTATTTGCAAGTATGGGCAGAAGGGCAGTAAATATATTTCATTGATCAGTTAAGTACATCTTTTCTCATGAAGAACCCAGGGTAGCTAACAGCTTACTTGAAACACCGTGGACTAAATCCACTGTTAGAGTAGTTCTATTAGATGAATTAAGCTTGTTGGGTACTATTTACATAAGCCCAACTGATTTCAATGAATCTGGGTGGGACTCACATTAGGGCCAATACAGCAAATAAACACCATGAAAATCATAATTCTAAACCCACACACATATATATAAAATACAGTGGGGAGGGGGAGAAAACATCAGCATTTTAAAAATTAGAAAAACAAACTATTTGCCCATATCCCTGGTGGCACAGTGGTTAAATGTCTGTATTGCAGCCACTCACTCACAAACCACATGGTTGTGAGTTCAGTACCAGCCAGGGGTTTAGGTTCAACTTAGCTTGGCATCCTTCCAAAGTCACTAAAATGAGTACCCAGCTTGGTGGGGGAAATTAGCTGACACATTGTAAACCACTTATGGAGTGCTTAGATGCACTGATAAGCGGTATGGAAATATACTTGCTATTGGTATTGCTATCCCAAATGTTTGCACAAACTGGTGTGTTTTGATCTGGAATTTACACAACAGCAAAAAAAGGGGGGGAGGGAGGCAGACTAATCTAGACTGGGTGGGAGGTCCACAGCTTGGTTGCTATTACCAAGGGGTCCTGCCATACATGGTAGCAACATTGGCCGCATTCTTGAAGAGCTCCAGGACAGAACCCTTTTGGCAACCTTATATCCCAGGTTGGTTGGTGCTGGACATCATGGTCCTTCAAGTACCCAAAGGCCAATTATGGTTAGGTACATAAGTATTTACATTTTGAATTTGGCCTTGTTGTTCAATAAAATAAAATAAGTCACTGGACTAGTAACAAACATGATAGAACAGCAATAGCAAGTACATTTCTGAACTGCTTTTCAGTGCACTTAAGCACTCCCTAAGCGGTCTGCAACTATAAGCTAATTGCCCCCAACAAGCTGGGTACTCATTTTAGCAATCTCAGAAGGATGCAAGCCTGAGCTGAATCTGAGGAGATAGTTGTCTCTATTGGTAGCTGCTTGAGATATTGTGCCCTTGTTGGATCTCCTTCCTAGATGGGACCATTGCTTCTTTATTGCCGTTGCTGCCACATTACCATTCAGCTGTCCAGTCTCTCTGGTACAATCCTCAGAGCTGCCCAGAGTAAGGAGAACTTCAAGAGAAATATATTTCACTGCAGTGGGAAAAAAGGAACTGTGCGCCTACTCATTCTTTGCTGTTGTGGTACTAAATCGTTCTGGTCTCTTGTTGCTCTCCCTTCCTAGACTTGAACAGGATAGTGTTTTAAATACTCTAAAGGCAAATACCCTAAATTCAACAGATGTTGTTGCATTACTACTGCCCAGGGAATACCTGACTGTTGGATTCAGTTGACAGGGGCCTTCAGGTGTTTAAGTCCAATAATGTCTTGGGACCCAAGTGATTTAAACCAATAATTCTGTATTCATAACCCAGCCCCTGTTAGGAGCAGGAAGGAGAATACTGTTCTATTCTAGGTTGATGGACTTGTGAGAAGCTTTTTTTTCTTTGTATCCATGAAAGTGGGGGGGGGGGGGGGGAGTCCTATAGCAAATCAGCCTCCAAAATGATTCATTTCATTTCCCACACACTGCTTGCCTGTATGGGAGAAACAAAGGCCCAGATCAGTCAGCTGGCTTAGTGATTCATGTGGAGCAATGGCCATATGTGTGTGCAAATGCTGGAGTTGACAGTGTAAACGAGTCCAATAAATGGCACATATTGAGCGACATTTCATTGCACAGCAGGGGCTGAAGCTGGAAAACAAGGAAAGAAGATCTGGCACCATTCAAATTAAAGGCAGAACAAGGCCTATATAGTTCAGCAAAACATCTGCCTGTATTCCTTTCTCGTGTGTTTCTCCACCCTGTCCAGCGATACACTGACCAATACAGTCAATGGTGTGCTGGTTAGAGTATCATTCTGGGACTTGGGAAATCTGGGTTCTATTCCCCAATGACTTACAAAACTCACAAGGAGACTTTAGCCTGATCTCTCTACTTCAGTCTGATCTACTTCTAAGGATTGTGGTGAAAATGAAATCAGAAGAGCTGCTTTGAGCTCACTGGCAGGACCAAGGGTGCTGTGGTGATTTGAACACTGGAGTATGACTCTGGAGACCAGGGTTCAAATCCTGACTCAGCCATGGCTTAGAGGATGGCAATGGCAAACCCGTTCTGAAGGAACTTGCCAAGAAAACCCTATGAGAGGTTTGCCTTAGGGTTGCCATACATCAGAAATGATTTGAAGGGACACAACAACAAACAAACATGAGTATTCCAGGCAGTTTTCCATCCAGGCACTCACTAGGGAGAAGAGCACTAATTTCAGAGCTTAGAAAAGTGACTTTTAACTTTTTCCAAAGCCAGCAGTTAGATATATTGCTTTTAACTACTTTTGTGTTGTCTGGGGGATTTTGGGAGTTTTATGCCAAAAAGTCACTTTTCTAAGCCCTGGGTGGAGTACTTGCTTTGCATGTAGAAAGGCACTGGGTCATTCCTTTGCATTTCCAAATAAACAGGGTTAAACATCTGCTTGGCACCCTAAGTGTCTTCATCCACAAATGAATTCTAACACAAAGAAGATGGTCCAAGTGAGACAGAGAAAGACTGGTTCAGGGTTGCACAGTTGATGGTAGTGAGGCAAGTTCAGGACCCTAGAGAGAGACAGAGATGATGATGATGATGATGATGATGATGATGATGATGATGATGATGATAGTTTTATTTATATTTTCCTGCCTCTCCCAGATGGATCAAGGCGGGATTACAGTCCATTAAAATATATACATCAATAATAAAATTCATATAAAATACATCAATAAAAATAATACAGTTAATCTTAAAACGGACTCATTATCAAGTGGTAATACAGTAGATTCATACAATGGTCAGAAGGTATCTCTTACACAAGGTCAGGTGGGTAAGCTCGCTGGAAGAGATCCGTCTTAAGTGCCTTCTTAAATGACTCCAAGGAGGTAATAAGACAGATCTCTTCCGGGAGATCGTTCCACAATTTTGGAGCAGTTGCTGTGAAGGCTCTCTGGGAGGTCGATATGAGCCTGATTGATTGATGTTCTAACACGTTCTTCCCAGTTATTCTAAATGTGTGGGGCAGATTGTGTAGGGAGAGGTGTTCCCTCAAGTAACTCGGGCCTAAGCCATGTAGGGCTTTCAACCAGCACCTTGTATTGATGATGAGTCTGGTGCAATGGCCAGAGTTCAGGACACCAGACAATAGTCTTATGCCTGTGTCAGAAGCAGCAAGGTATCTCAGCTCTGGCCTGGAGCAACTGGCAAAGCTTTATAGTCAGATGTAGCCATATTCTCTGATTACTGCATTGGACCTTTTAAAAGACCAATGCCTTTTTATACAGCCACTGGTAACTTCTAGGGAGAGGGGTTCTAAATTTTGGGAACTTGTTAGGGGATGTTCCTCAAGACTTTTGATCTTCAGATGGATCTGAGAATTTGGCAGTGAAGTAACTCAGGGCAGTTCCAAGAGAGGGAAAGCAGAATCTGCTACTGAAAGGCTAACTTAGGAAAGCCAGGGAATGATTCCTCCTTTGGGAAATAAATGCTTGTAGTTTCTGAGACAAGGCATGACAAAAGAAGCCATGATACACAAAAGGGCAAAGCTTGGGAAAAGGTAACATTTTTGGATTGTAACCCCAGAATGCCTCAAACAGCTTGCTATAGTCCCAAAACCTTTCCAAGCTCTACTCAAGAGGTATCACCTGTTAAAATAAATAAGGCCCGGTACACACTGCCAGGAAGCTCTGTCTCCTGCTATGTCTAATGATGGCTCATTCATACAGGCACATTACCTGAAACTATAAATGAATGCACATACATGTGTCCTGCTTCCAGGCAGGTGATGCCCTCTGATGTAGTCTGTACTTAGGCTATTCAGGTCTGGTCCAGAGAACCAGAAAGTGCACATCAAGTCCTACCAAATATCACTTTCTAAGCAAGGAATTCCAAAGCTGACATCAAACAATCTAGTTAGCAAGCTAGCAGATAGGAGCAACAAGGGATGAAAATAAGTACACAGCAAAAAAGCTACTGTCCAGGGTCATAAAGTGAAAGGAAGCCAAACAGAATCAAACAGGCAAGCAGTAGCTGAAGTCCACACACCCTGAGTATTGGCCAAACTGATGCTTATATATTATTGCTGTCAGAGATCCCACTAAGATGTTTTAGGTCTTCATAAGCAGAGGCTTACTCTCAAAGAAATCAATTGCTGCCCAGGAAGCCACTACACATGAAGAGACTTCCATTGGTGCCAAGTATTCCTCCTGATAGTCTCATGCTCTTTATTTGTTTATTATTTATTTATTTATTTTTATTATTGTGGACCAGGTGTGCATCTACAATGCAGACATAATGTGTGTGATACCATTTTAAGTATTCTAGCTCCATCCTATGGAAACCTTGGATTTGTAATTTTACAAGATCTTTAGCCTCTTCTACCAAAGAGTGCTGGTAGCAATAGCAAGTACGTTTCTATACCACTGATCAGTGCACTTAAGCACTCCCTAAGTGCTTTACAGTGTGTTAGCTAATTGCCCCCAACAAGCTGGATACTCATTTTAGTGACCTATGGAAGGATGCAAAGCTGAGTGGAGCCTGGAGCCCGGCCTGGGATTGAACTCACAACCTTGTGACTGTGAATGTTTGCAGTGCCAGCACTGAACCACAGGCTGAGAGTTTGTGACTTGCTCACGAAGATTGGGTTTCCATGACTGTGCCGGGATTCCCACAAGGGCAAAACTCGCAAAACTACAAATTCCAGGATTCTGTAGGATGGAGCCATGACAATTAAAGTGGTGTCAAACTGCATTATTCCTGCAGTGTAGATGTACTCCAGGAGATAGTCCACCATCTTTGCTAAGTCAAGGTCCTCCTTAAAAGACTGAGGCCCGTTACAAACGCGCATTAGGGTTAGAAAGGGGCGTCCTTTCCGGACGCCCCTAACCCTAATACATGCTCCACACAGCCGCCGCCATGACTACGTCACCACCGCACCACCTGGTGTGGTGGTGATGTAGTGGGGCCGCGTGAGGGTGCCTAGTGCGCCCTTTCCGCAGCCTGGTAAGGAGCTCCGTTTCGGAGCTCCTTCCAGCTTTGCGTCGCTGGTCGCAGCTTTTAGATGGCTGCGCCAGCGACACATAGGAGAAAGGGGCCAAGCGGCCCGTTTCTTCTCCTCCCCGCCGCCGCGGGTTGTCCTTGGCGGCCCGTTTCTTCTCCTCCCCGCCGCCGCGGGTTGTCCTTGGGGCTTCAAGCCCCAAGGACACCCCTTTCCAGGCCACGGGGAAGCGGCCTTTTGCCGCTTCCTCGTGGCCTGGAAAGCAGCGGATTGGGGCCTCGGAGGCTGCCGTTGTGGCAGCTGAGGCCCCAGTACACCGGGGAAAGGAGCGCCTACAGGCCGCCACCCAAAGGGGCGGTCTGTAACACGCCTGCGTTTTCCAAAACTGCAGAGTTTCCTGGTGCAATCCCTCTTCTGGTCCTAGCACACTACTGAGCATTATTTGACAAGGACTTTAGGATTCCACAGGGGTTTTAGTTGATGCACTACGGGGGGGAGAGACATTCTTAGATCTGAAATAAAGCATCTACATTGTGCCTTCAAGTTATTTCCTATTTATGATAACCATAAGGTGAAACTATAGTAAGGTTTTCTTGACAAGACTTTTTCAGAGGAGGTTTGCCATTGCCTTTCTCTGAGGCTGAGAGTTTGTGACTTGCTCACGAAGATTGGGTTTCCATGACTGTGCCGGGATTTGAATTCTGGTAGTCCAGCACTCAAACCAATATACCATGCTGGCTTTAATCTCAAAGAAAGGTAGATACAAACTAACTCACTGCAAGAACCACTTACTTGGTCATTATTAATTTGAGCCACTTACAAGCTCCAATAGGTTGACATGGATTTGAAGATTAATACACCTCAAGTCACATTGGCCTTTGGACCAGCATTACTTCATTCAAGCTAAGCAATCAAGCTGTTATTTCAATCAGGAAAGATAAGCTTCACTTGCCTACATCCATCAAACATCAGCAGGTCACTCTGCAGCAACTGATGAGACTTAATTATGCAATTGTTTCACCTGTCTGTTTGTTCAGTACCCTGTCAATCACCTGCAACTTTCATTTTCAGCTTGGGGCATGCTGTTATATGCTCAGTAATAAAATCCTTAATGCCATCAACCTTATGAAACAAGAATGTATGTGTATGTTGCCTCTTGATTTATGTTGATTTCATAGGGCTTTCTTAGGCATGGCATTCTCAGAGGTGGTTTTGTCACTTCCTTCCTCTGAAATATAGCCTACAGCACCTGTTATTGGTTGGTAGTCTACCATCCAAGTACTAACTAGGGCTGATTCCAATATCAGACAGGATATGGTGTGTAAACAAGTACTGGATAATAAATAATTTATACTGACCAGAACTACTGGATATTATCACAAGTTCAACAATAACCTACTCAGGCTTCCATCACACTGGGAGAAAGAGTACAACGCTCCAGTAATCTTGTAGTAACATATGTGGGAAGAAACCTCTTAATGTATCATTTATTTCCACCACCATTCATGATGGTAGGGATTTTGCAACCGTCACCTCTTTGAAAAACCAGTGATTATACATTTTAGCCATGAGTTTGGTGGCTTCCTAATAATTTTAACATCCTGATAAGCAAGGCTGATCCCAGACCCTTTGCAGCCTGAGTCAAAATCAAGTCAGCAGTTGACTTTAGCAAAGGTGTAATCATTTCACGTCTAGCTAGAGGGACATAGCCAGATGCTTCTTTAATCCATCAATGGGATGGTGGATCAGTCCTGGGATGGCTGGGAAAGGGGCTGTAGTGACTCTACGTTAAGTCTGGGAGGGTCATTGAATGACTAGCTTTAACATAGTTTAGCATGCAGAACTACACTGCTCTGGACCATGCAGTGCTGCAGCCCCTGTCCATCTCTGATTTATAATACACATGCACATGACTAAATTCTCAAAGGAACTCAACTTGGTATAATTGCTCAAGGTCCCTCCCTGAGAAGGAATAAGTACCAAAGGAAAATGTTATAGCTTTCTTCTTCTTTTCCTGTAATTTCTGAATCTCCTCATGTTTGAGATTGTCAACATTTTGTATGTTACTCAAATGAGCAAAAATGGGATTATCTCACTGACAATCCCATTGACATTACAGGGCTGAAAATGATTTCCCAGAGACTTTTCTGCTGCTTTTTTTTTTTTTTAAAAAGATTACATCTTATTTTATTTATCATTTACAAGTAAATAAACCTTAGAATACACCCTCCAACACTTCACAAATAAAAACTGGGATGTGTGTGGTTAAACAACAATGGAGTGCAGTCATGATGGCAATCATTCTAAATGAAGAGAAACAAACAAGCTAGGATAGGCTATTGCTGTTTGCTTGTGCCCAAACCTACTGGGAAGGGCAAGATTCTACCCCTTCCTCCTCCTGCAAAGTCAAGTTTCCAGGAACTGAGGTAAGCTGAAGACTAGGGGGAAGGTGGGAGGAGGAGAAAAAAACTGAGACATTTTAAAAGCTGCTGAAAAAGTGGGACAACAGAGGATTAATGAGGATTGTATCTGCCAAATCAGGACAGTTGAGGGTATGTGTGTTAGAACAGCTCACACAGATAGACAAAGAGGTTCTGCTTTTGGAATTGCTCCAGGGCCTCAAATACCTTAATCTGGTCTGCAGTGTACTTCTTACCTTCCTGAAGAACCATGCTATATTGGTTTCTCAAAATACATAGACAAGTTATTTGCCTGTACCATAGATCCAGCCATTACATTTTCTGAGGTATTAACATGCTCAGACCAACCGCAGCAATGTCACTAGGTACCTTCAGAATGTGAAAAAGTAAGAAATTTATTCTGCGATCAGTGCTTACTACAACGGCACATGACAGGGACTCCTGTGAAGCAAGCAATTGTTCAGGTATTGCAGCCACATGTGCTCGGTTTTAGCCTCAAAGCAAACACACTGTTACTCGCTCGATAGCAACACTGAAAGCCACTATATACTGTTGCTTGAATGAATGCATAACTTTTCAGGAAATGAATTACTGAAAAGCCAGGGAGGGGGATGCA
>NC_056527.1:27499720-27563104 GCF_019175285.1 Sceloporus undulatus | reverse complement strand
TGCAGCTGACTGGTGTAATTTGTACAAAACTACTGGGATGGAAAAGCTGGAATGTATCTGTTAAAAATTCATGTGTACTCGCATCAGGATTGTTCTCAAGATAAGTTAATAATAAGCATTAAAAAAGCAGGCCTGTGTTGCAATGTCATGGTAACAAGCCTTTGAGTAATGTGTGCACATTTGAACATCATACTGAAGGTAAATAAATATAGGAAGCTTATTTCCCATTTGTGCAGGTGCTGCTGAAACCTTTCTATTAAATTTGGCCCAGTTGATTTAAACAGTCTTGTTTTTGAAGGAAGAAAAATCACCCTTCTCTACAAGCCTCTCATTTGATATTATAGCACTATCAGGGCCAGGCTTAACCATTAGAGTAAAGCACAATTAGAGTAAGGCAGCTACTTCAGGTGGTAGATTTGGAGAAGGGCTGACACAAAAGGACAGCAAATTCTTAGCAATGGACTATATTGTTATTGTATTTTTATTACTAAAAAGGAACTTGTAAGATTGTCTGACTCAGGTCGCTGAAACAATTTGACTGCACAAAAATTTTACACAACTTGACTTTTCATGTGTGTTACCGTGATTATTTAGTACTCTACCTCAGACAGCAAAATGTCATCAGGCAGAAAAACAGTCCACAGTACTATTAAGAATCTAAAATAATCTAGCAACATTATAAATTTTAGGAAGACAGGAGTACATCACTTGGCTCTTGGCTAGATTATACCAGCCCAGACTATTTGCCCATCTAGCCTAATATTCTAACTGGCAGTAGCTCTCTAGGATGTCATGCAGATGTTTTTCCCCACCACTAGCATGTTGTATTTGTTAAGTATCTACAAGTCAGTTCATGGTGTCCCTGTCATAGTGTTTTCTTGGAAAGATTTATTCAGAAGAGATTTGTCGCTGTCTTCCTCTGAGACTGAGTGTGACTTGCTCACGGTTACCCAGTGGATTTCCATGGCTGAGCGGGTGTTTGAACCATGGTATTCCAGTGTCCTTGTCGAACGCTCAACCACAACACCATGTTGACCCCCTCCTATATACAGAACAAAAATGCTTTTCGTCCTGTCCTGCGTGTAATACTGCTGGGTAACCATGGCTGAGTGGGAATTTGAACCCTGGTCTCCTGGAATCTCTTGGTCTCCCAGTATTTTCACATGAATGGGGATCCAACATTATCAGGATATGAAGTCGAAGGTTTCATGGCCGACATCCATAGTTTTTGTGGGTTTTTCAGGCGATGTGACCATGTTCTAGGAGAGTTTCTACCTGACGTTTCACCAGCATCTGTAGCTGGCATCTTCAGAGAATTATCAGGATACCTGCTGTCAAGAGCTTTGTTATCACATTCATCAGAACATAGTTACAGAGTTCCCTTCATCTATTATCTAAGTATCCAGGGATGGACAGCTTATTTTCTTTTAGCTGGACACACTGCAACATGCCCATACAGATATCGCCAGTATCCTCAGGAAGTCCCTGTAAATGAAGTCCTTGCAGCACATGCAGCTAAATGAAAATAGCTAGATGCATCATCATTGATCCCCTCTCGCCAACAACCTGGAAATGGCTGTGTTGGGGGGGGGGGGCAGGGTCTGCACAGCTTACCAGGTGGGTTTGGGGTGGGTTTTGGTTGTTACATGCTTAGAAGAGAATTCTGAGATATGCATGGACCAAAAAAAAAAAAAATGATTGAAATGTTGTAAGGAAGACTTACAACATGATAACTAGCTGACGGGATGCAAGCTATGCATGTTATCAAATCATGGAAATAAATTAGTAATGCAGTTACTGTTAACTAGTCAGTTTTACACCTGGCATGAGTATACCGAAGCCACAAATATCCATATCTATTTCTAAAACGATAACAAGTTTTAGCAGTGTGGATTGGACCAAAAGTACTGGGACTCTCAAGTGGTCCCTTTCTACTCCTATGAATGTTTAATTTTGTTGTGTTTTCTTGTGCTGGAATACATTGAGAATAGTAGATCCCATGGGGCTTTGCTTGTGATTGCATGAAGATCAGGAATACTTCAGTCCTATTGAATAAGAGTAACCTTTCCCTGTGAGATAGTAGGTTTATGGGCACCTTGCATGTTGTTATGCTGCTTGATAGAAATGCTGTTTTAAAACTGAATGCACACTCTGGTCTATGTAGAATTTACACTTACATTTACATTGCATTTGTGAAGAATGACAACCAAAAAAAAAGTTCTCCCTCAGCCTAATCCTATTCATGTTTACTTTAATCCCACTAAATTCAAACAAATGGCATGCAACATCAACATGTCTTTGCTACAGCAATACTATGGAATATTATTTATTTATTTGATATCCCATCTTTCTCCAAAATGAAAATCAAAGCAGGTTATAATGTAAGTTTAAAGAGAACAACTAAAACAATATGAAATACAAAAGTTAAAAAGACACTAACTTTAAAACAACTGAAAACACATGATGCCTAATGTAAAACCATGGAGGGCTGCTTTCGAAATTCAGAGCTCTCTGCCTAACAAAGGAGCCTGTAGCTTCACAAAGCATTGAGGGAACTTGGATCTCAAGAGGGACATATCTTTTTCTCTTGATAATGGAGCTTAAATATATATGTATATACTTCCTGGAACGTCCACATGGCCCGAAGGAAGAGTGGCCTTCTTGCATGAAATTTTCTCCAGTATCCCCTGAACTGAGAACAGTCACATCTTCACAAAATGCAAACTTGTGATTAACATCATCATAGGTTATTTTCTTCCTTTCTTTTTAACATCTTTGGCTGATGAAGAAGCCACTTCGAAAGCTTGCAACATGTATTTTATTGGGCCAATAAAGTCATCACTGTGTTGCGGATTTTGGATGTTATTGTACTTTACTACATGGCTAACGTGGCTACCCCTGGAGATATTCTTATGTTTGCTCATGATGATAATTATTTTGGTAGGACATTATCACATGAGCCTTGTGTCTTATGACAATTGCATTATGAAAGGAAACAGGAACATACTGCTTTGAAAACATTTCTTATCACACCTCTCTTCTTTCATACAACTGCACTGCCTGTACCACACCTGGCTTGACTAGGCTTGCCATATCCTGCCTGGGCGGGACTTCCCGGTTGGGGCGGGTCGCACAGTCCCGCCCCGGTTTAGCCCCACCCCCGGGACGCCCCCCCCCGCGAGGCCCTGGAGGCGGCTCCGCGGCAGCGGAGTCCTCCAAGGCTTCTCTGGGGCTTTGGGGCAAAAATGGAGAACAGGGGGAAAAGAAATCCTCCCTGAGGGGAGAATTCCTTCTCCTCCTTGGCTCCATCCTTGCTGAGAACGGAGCCCAGGCGGAGAAGGAATCCTCCCCTCAGTGAGGCTCTTTTTCAAATGTAGGACAAAAAAAAAAGTCCTACATTTGAACATTTTGTCCTACATTTGTCCCGGTTTGGAGGTCCTGACTAATGGCAACCCTAGCTGTGACAAGGCTTTTCACTTCAGTGCTGGCATTACAGCAGCCACTGCCATGAGGGCACCTGATTCTTCTCCTCTCCCCCTCCCACTTGCTATTTCAAATAAGGCTAATTCTGTACCTGTTGGTTTATTTATTTTTAATTTTGCTGTGTTTGTGTAATTGTGGTAAAAAAGATTAAAAATGGTTATTTTTAAATTTTATTTTACCATTTTGCTGTAGGTACACAAACACGGCAAAAATAATAATTATTGTGTGTTGTTTTTTTTTTAAAAACCCAACATGCAAGGAGTTATCCTCTTTTAGAATAGCAAGCAGTAGGGGGAGAGAGGAAGAGAATCTCTATGACTGCTGTAATGCTGGAATGGAAGAGAAGAGTCTTTTCACACTATAATACTTGTGCTATAATAGTGAGACTGAGAGCTCATTGATGGGTTTTGCCTATGGGTGGAAGGGTACACTACCATAACAGGGTGGCAGCAGGATGACATAACATTGCCTAATAGGTACCGGTCGAATACACTTTTATCCTTTTAAAATTCTGATTTTTAGCCTCATGTGGTAAACTTTCTAGTCACAGGAGGCATCCATACTGCCGAAATAATCCAGTTTGACACCACTTTAACTGCCATGGCTCAGTGCTATGGGATTCTGGGAACTGTAGTTTTGTGAGACATTTAGCTTTCTCTGTCAGAGAGCTCTGCTTTCACAACAAACTACAAATCCCAGGTTTCCAAAGGTTGGAGCCATGGCAGTTAATTTCTACAGTGTGGATGCAGCCACAGTTGCATACCCAATAACCCATACCTGAAAAGGCTGTCTTGACTTTCAGAACTGGTAATCTAATGGGGATAATACAAAATGGCAGTGAGGCAGACTGTTTTAAAGATCCTCCTTAAAGCATGTCATTGTTGAAGAAATAAATAATTGCCAGTTTTCTGATCCTGACCTCTTTTGCATTTTGAACCTAATCTTAAAAGAAGCAAAGTTCTGGGGAAACATGGGCCTCCAACATTATTGTTGTTTCCAGTTTATGGAGACCCTAAGGAGAACCTATCATGGGGTTTTCTTGGGAAGATTTGTTCAGAGGGGTTTGCTTCTGAAACTGAGAGAATATGACTTGCCCAAGACTACCCAATGGATTTCCAGGGTAGAGTGGGAATTTGGTCTCTGACCTCCAGAGTCCTAATCAAACACTCAGACCGCTGTACCATGCTGATTCAGGCCTCCCGTGGTACCCATAAATACAACTGTAAACATTTGAGCCATCTCTTCTATTCTTGTCCTTTTGACACACCCTGTTTCCTAAACCTGTTAAGTATTCATTTGATAGCTATTCCCAAAGGCATGGCTCTCTTCGCCAAGCAAAGTCACCATCAGAAATCCTTTCAGAAATCAAATACAGATGGTGACATTTAACTTAAGCAATTAATCATTATTAATTGCTTTGGTATTCATGGGAACAATAATAATTAGCTCATCTGAATGTAAAGCATATTTTCTCTGAGATAGCACAAGCTCTCCAGGCAGGCACCCAATCAGACCTGACCAAGAAGGAATTTGAATCTCCTGGGTCAAGCTTTGCATTTTTATGAATACATCTATATATCTATATCCATGACTACCTTCATATTAAAGCAGAAATGAAACTGATATAAAATTTGAAATCAGAAATGTGTTCCAATACTTGCAAATTTGGGGGGGAGGGGAGAGAGAATAGGATTTTGTTTTATATTGTATTATTCAATTTATTCCCTGCCTGTTCTCCAAAGCTAGGACTCAAGGCAGCTTACAAGAGAAAATGCAAGTAAAGCTATAAACAGGGTTTTAAAAAAACCAAAACATATAGGAGTTTTTACAAGAATGGTAAAAATAACATTTTAAACCCACCTTAAAAGCCAGTCAGCCATCCATCCCAAGCAGCACTGTGCTGAAGAGTTGTGGCAGGTCCCTACAAAGGTCTTGTGTTATTTATTGGAGGAAAGGGTCAGTTTCACATAATTCTGGATCACCTTGCTTGGGAGCAGCACAGACCTTTGCTCTGGATAGCTAACTGGCTTCTTAGGGTAGGTTTCAGGGGCATTAGTGATCATGGCAATAGTGCCACATTAAAGATGAGAATATGGAGCAGTTAACCTGGGACATTGTAACAGGAAGCCAGCCATAGCGCTATAGCACTATGCTTCTGTTATCTTCCAACACCTTGACTGTTGTGGATTTGGCCCTAGCATGATAATCTCCATAGAGCTGAGACCACAAGAGCCATCCAGTCCAACCTCCTATCTTGCCACAAGCAAGAATACTACTACTGCGTACAAGGGCAAAATGATGAAGGATTTGCACCTTGAGTGGCTACATCCACTGCATGTCTGACCTGTCCCCCAACTCCTGTTATGGCTCCTCCTCCCCAGAGGAGACTGGAAAAATTATTTATTTTTGACTACATCCTTGCTGGACGGATGATTTTGGGAACTATAACAAGTAACTTTACCACATTCTCCATCATTTCAAATGTAAACTCTCCCATATTCTTTGGCAAGTAAAGTGATGTTGCTGTCAGTGTTAAAAAAATGAATTGTGTGTGTGAGGGGGGAGTGATTGTGACTAATGTTACTATTATAACTACCCCAGTAAAAGTTTTTAGAGTACAGTATTATCACCCTAGAAATGATATTCTTCCTCAAATTTCCTATCAGGCAGCCACAGCAGTAAGGTATGAAGGTAGGGTTTGGCCTCTTTTCCTTTTCCCTGTACCCATTTTGTATTTTCTAACATTTTGTAGTTACTGGACATGTTCAGCCAAGAACAGGCTAGGTTGTCCTTTCTTTGTTTTTCTTTCTTGCCCTTCTGAAAACCTTGGACAAGCTAATACTATCCTTGCCAAGGCCCCAACTCTACTGGAACTCAGTATCCAAATTCGCTATTAGTTCATTTATTTTGGACCATGAAAAATGTATAGTTTTCTTTCCTCCACCTGATATTACTTCTGTACCTATTCTCCCATGCTATTTCTCTTCTCCCCTGCCCGTCTTTCAAGGTATGCAGAAAAAATAGAATAAAACGTTATTTATTATTTTTCAGTGAGATATTGGAATCTTCTCTTGTTCATGTCTGTGTGGGTCCCTGGAAATGAACAGCTGCAAATAGGATGTGCAGATAAGAAGGAACACCAAGAAGGAAGGAGGACAGGGAGAAAATATGGGAAAGGTAGGGTATGTGTGCGTATATGTCTATGTGTATCTATGCGTGCACACTCACATTCACTTTTTGGAAGAAAAGTATAACGGGTTTTTGACTGCAATCTTTAGACTCCAGTGTTGTTGCAATCCCATGAATTTCAATTATGTTTTTACATGTGCAGTACATTTCACCACATCTGAACTTACTGGTTGCAACTGTACCCATATGAGACTGGAGCAGAAATTATTAAAAATTATGGTTAAAAGTAAATGTTTCTGGAAGATAACAAAGTTATTTGGGTTATCAATTTCTATTCCTACTCCTGATGATGTTTACAACAATGCTGATGTTGCCGATGATGATGATGATTTTATTTTATAAACCAAAATAAATAAATAAAAAGTAATAGTGAAAATTCACCTGGCCTAATGGAAAATTATTTATACTGCACTTCTAAGTAATGCTCATGCATAGACTTGGTAATGATGATACTGTGCAAATACATGGTTTGCAAATACTGTGTTCCCAGTTTAGGAAGTTTAAATGCAAATTGGTATAGTCTGGGTTATAATTCATGACATAAACATACAAAAATGTTATATATCAGTTCTGCTAAGTTTTAGTAATGAAGGAGCCAACAGGAACCTAAAACCAACCAACCAACCAACCAACCAGCAGCAGTAGAAAGCACCATTACATCTTAAAGGAAACACAAACAAAACTAGGTCACAGTAAAGGCTATGAAACAAAACTTGGGGAAATTACTTTTTTGGACATCCAACTCCCAGAATTTCCTTAGATCACCGCCTGTGCTGGAATAGAAAATCTGGAAGTACTGTAGTTATCCAAAAATGTTCCAGGCTCTGGTGGCTTGAACCAAATTACTCCTCCTGTCATTATGTTGCCCTAACAAGCAACTTGCCACCATATCATTTTACATGCTTTTGCCTAATCATAGCCAGAAATTGCTTACAGATTTGAACTGACAGGCTGTTGCTTCCAAGTGGGCATGAGCTCTGGGACATCTCAGTCAAGCCTTACTAGGAAAAGGAAAGAAGAAAGAGCAGCCAAGATGTCTCACCTCCTCTTATTGTTCATGCTATTATAGTGCATTGTGAGAATGTGTGGTGCATGGATGTATGTTAGAGGCATGACCACTGGTTCTGACTCCATCTTGTTGCTATTGCGTGATTTCAAGTAACTTTTGACTGTTGGACTAGGACACTGGGAGATCAGGTTACAAATCCCAGCTCAGTCATGGAAACTGACATGGCAATGGCAAACTCTCGCTGAAGAAACTTGCCAAGAAAAACCCATAAATAGGTTTGCCTTAGGGTTGCCACAAGTTGGAAACACCTTGAAGGCATACAACAACAGGGCCAACCTATCATGCCAAGTTTCTTTAGAGGGGGTTGCCATTGCCATCCTCTGAGGCTGAGAGAGTGTGACTTGCCCAAGGTCGTCTACTGGACTTCATGGCTGAGTGGGGATTTGAACCCTGGTCTCCAGAGTCATAGTCCAATGCTCAAACCACTACACCATGTCTACCCAATACAACTAGGAAATAAATTCTGTGTGGGATGAATACACATCATTGAGAATGAAGGAGAAGGCCTTCGCAGCTGTGGCAGCCCAGTTATAGAATGCTTTTTTCTTGAAAGATCACCTATGACTGATACTGGTTTAAAACTTACACACACACACACTAAAACCTTTAAGGCCTATCTCATCCAAAAGTATTCACATACTTGGTTTTAAGATGTTACTTTTTTCAGTCATTCAATCTAATAGGTTTATGGCATGCTTAAATTATTTTTACAGTTTTACATTTTAAATTGTTTCAATGGGTTTTACTAGAAGCCATCCAGTGATCCTAGGAGATCCATGCTAATTCTGAGAGCTTCATGGAATCTGGATGTGTATACATTACTAAAAAAATTTTTGCAGCTGTATGCACATCTTAATGTTCTCAATGCATACCTTTTGATTTTATTGCTATTCTTATAAAAAGCTACATACACTTCTCTTCTTTTTAAAGCATATATGTTACAAAGCATGTAAGTAACATTTCTTAAAAGAAGGATTATAAAAAAATTGTTCACATTTATCCATTTTAGTCTCCTTTAAATCTTTACCTTGTAGAATGTTTATATTCTATTTCTTATTAGCAATTTGCACTTTCCACCTAATTGGTTGAACTTTTTCTCTTTTTAATATGTCATTAACATTTGTATTTCTAAATATATCTTCTTTTTCTTATTACTGTACTTCTAAAGGTTCTCTCAATATTTTACTTGATTTGTTTGGGAGTCATTTTATGGTGTTTCCAAGTTTGTGGTAGATTCTGTATGTTTCAGAGTTCACTTTGTTAACTTCATATTTCCCTTTTTGTACATTTTCATTATTCTGTGCTTTATAATACTGTTTTATATATCTTCTGTACTCCATTCTTTTCTAGACGTGTCCATTTATTCATCCAGGCTCTTTTAACTAGTTTCCAGTCTTCTTCCATCTGAGATAGTGGTTTAGCATTGAGTTGAGCAGTTAATCTGTCCAGTTCTAACATCTCACTCAGTTTTGTCAGCCAATCTTCCTTCGTTGGTATTATACTTGTTTTCCAGTTTTGAGCAAGAAGCATTCTAGCAACTGATATCATCTATAATATCACTTTCCAATGTTTATTTTGTTTCCTTATCTATGATACTTGTCATGTTTAGTAGAAAGAGTTCTTCACACTACATACTTTTGATATATGGTGTAGCAGTCACTTTCTTCCTTCTATATTCACATTGATGTCTGTCTGCCCAAATTCACAATGGGTAAGTATGGTTGTTGTGGCAAGACATTATTGCAGTATCATTATATTATGATAGTATATTAAAATTATTTTTAGTAGATGAGATAAGAGTTTGAGGCAACAGTCCTTCAGTGACCCACGATCAGAAAAGTAACTTTGTGGTGAAATTGCCCCAACACGTCAACCTAAGGGTGGTCTTAACACCTGCAATACTGGTATTGTCCTATTAAGGTCTGTTGAACCCTTCTTCTGGATGCATCCATTACTGGCCATTATTGGATATAGGAAACTCTGCTGTGTGGGCCTTTTGATGTGACACACTATGGCAGTTCATTTGTTCACATCAATGTTACATGTAATTGCTACAGCAAACTGCTAAACACTGACCTGCCACTGGTCATACTGTAGCTGCTCTATGGATAAATAGAGTTAAGTCTCTGGGGTTGTTAATCTGACACTTTTCATTAAAACTACATTCACACCATAAAGAAACAAAAAGGAAAAATAACCAGTCTCTTTTAAAGAAATGATGTTGAGTTGTACAGAGCAATAATAAACTAATAAAACCGGGGAAGTGGCTCTATTTTCAGAGCCATTGAAAAGATGTTTTCAGAGCAGTGCGCTAAACAAAACTAATTTATTCTGGTAGTGTTTGTAGATGGAGAAAGGCATTTTGAAAGGAACTCCATTAAAATTTAGCGGCAAGCTTGCAAAGCCTTTGTGTAAATGGAAAACAATAGTAGTGATATAATTTTCACTGATATCAGCAGAGATTTCACACACACACACACACACACACACATTCATTCATCTCTGTGGCAGTATGTGAAAATAATAAAGTTCTTTTTCTCTTTTTGTGTGATAATTGCATTTTTTTTATCAGTTGCATCCCTAATGAGACACTACAATCACTATTACATGGGGTCTTCGCTTGCTAGATCAATAAAATTAGAAGAGACAGGCACACTTTAAGACACTTGGTACAATTTACTTTGGCATAATAGGGCCTTTCTGAGGAACAAAAGATAGAAGTACAAGTCTTACCATGTATTTCCATTTTATTCAGTTAGATGAACCTATTGCTTTCCATATTACCGATTATAAAGGCTTTAACTCACTACCAACAAGTCAGTTTTCTTTGCACTGCATTATCCCGGCTCTCTGTTTTTTCTTCATGTTTTTAAATTGTTCTTTTTCCCTCTGCTATTGGACTCAGTATACATCAGTTAGTTATAAGGTGTGTTTGTTTAGTTTTAATTGTGGACTATATGTTTCAAAATCTATATCCTTTGGTATCTCTTATAATTCAGGATTATACTGTATTCTGTTCACATAGGGTTGTTTTGCTAAACCACAAATACATGCACACACATACACACAAACTGGGCTTAGTGTCATTCAGTAATAATGGCCTCAATGAAGTTCAAAGGTTGCTTTCTAATGAAGGTACTGCTAAATAGTGGCAATAAAATCATTAGGTGTAGTATTTGGCGATCAATGAAGATTTAAAAGACCTGAAGCATGATTATTCAATGTTTCCTGTTGTACTGGCATTACCAACTTCACTCGGTTTTCACACACAAGCATAATAATAATTAATAATAATTTGTTTTATTTATATACCGCTATTCCAAAGATCATAGCGGTGAACAGCAAGTAAGCTAATTAGCAAGTAAGCTAATTTGCCCCCAACAGTCTGGGTACTCATTTTAGCGACCTTGGAAGGATGCAAGCCTGAGTCGAGCTTGGGCCCTTTTGCTGGTCTTGAACTCACAGCCTTGTGGTTTCAAGTGAATGGCTGCAGTACAGGCATTTAACCACTGCGCCACCAGGGCATAACCAACCATAGCTGGCATGGATGATGTTTTACACCATTATTGTCTATTGCATGGGTGGGAAGCCTTCAGGCTTGCCAGACCTATGTTGCTGTAGTTTTTCCCAGGCCTCCAAGATCTGCCAACCAGAGTCAGGCCCTTACTATTAAAGAATACAGTGCCTCCCAGCAAATTCTGAGCTTAGGCATTTATATTCAGTCCCAGAACTACATTGAGTTCACTATGCTTTTACATAAAGTCCACCCCTAGCCCTCTTCATTTTTGTAGCCTGATTCGGTTTTGTAAATTGGCATTTTGTATCTGCTATTGTTAAACAGTTTAAAGTCAGAACTGTAGCTGATATAATGCAAGTCGCTTTGCATTATTTTAACAAAATTGATTGTTTTAACAAAAAGCAGGATATAAAATTATTATTATTATTAGTAGTAGTAGTAGTAGTCTCCCAGAGGTCTGTGACTAGATCCTGATGTCTCATCTGCTCATCTATGGTTTACTGGGACTAGTAATCCCACACCAGGATCCCAGAGGTCCTTCCCATCATGTGCTACATGCTCAGTCCTCACTGGCTGCCAGCTACTATATGAGAATAAAAAGCAGTGTTTTCTACCTGATATCTACCTCATTTTGTATAAACTTTATTCCAAACAGTCAGCTGGGCCCTAGAGACTACATACCTTGCTCTTCTGATCAAGCTGTCGCTTCCTTTGTGCAGACCCAGACACCTGTTCTTAGTTTGATTTTCCTGACTACAATAATCTAATATGTACAGCAGCATAGTACGGTTTCATCCTTAAAGTGTAATAGATGTTATTTATCTGTTATCAAGAAAAAAAAGAAAAGAAAGACTATCACAATTAAAACAAAACAAAGCCATATTTTGCCTTCTTTCTTTGTTGCCCAGGGGAACCCAATAGGCAATAAATCAAAGCAATGCAGGAGCCACATGGGTGACTGTTTTCAGTTAAAAGAAAATAAACCTTGCCTTTTCTTGTCAGAATACACACCTGTGAACATACAAAATAATCAAGTTATAACTTGCAGTTCCAAGCACATTTTTGAGTAGAAAACCCTGAATGTTTTTTAAAAGAAGAAAACATCAGTAAAATATTGTGTGTAACAACTTCCTGTTTGCATTCAGAAATATATTAGCACTTCATGTTGACTGTGTTGACATTTGTATTTTAATATATGCATTGCCCCTACGTAATGTGTATTATGCAAGTGAATCCTAAGAGGATGTCTACTCAGAAGTAAGGCCCGAGAGATATTTATTGGCTTAATAAATATTTATTGCATTAAAATAAAGACATAATTAATTTAAAGGGACTTACTCCTTACTCCTATGCTAATACATTAAAAACATGAGTGGGGGAGGGGAGATAGGTCTGAATTCTATAAGTGCTCTTGCAGGCCATGCCAGTTTTTATTGTTTCATATGTCATCTCACTGCAATTTCTTTCTAAGAAACATAGTGTAATTTTCTTTCATTAAGCTTCATAAAAACATTAGAGGGAATGCCCCATCTCCCTCTCTGTATTCCTCATGCTGTTTCATGATTTGCCAGAATTCTAGAAATAAAACTGTCTTTAATTATATCCTAGCAATAGTACCTGCTTTATACAGGACAGAGAACTACTTATGCTACATCTGTACTGTAAGAATATTGCAGTTTGCCACCTCTTCAATTGCCATGACATAATGTTATGGTATCCTGGGATTTGTAGTTTTGTGAGCCTTCTTTCTCAGAGAGTGATGGTGCCACAGTGAACTTCAGATCTCAGGATTCCACAGCACTGAGCCATGGCAGTGAAAGTGGTATCAAACTGCATTATTTCTGCAGTGCAGATGCATCCTCAGTTTGATACACAGAAGGCTTCAAGCAAAGTTGCACAGCTGATTGAAGTTTGGCTGTTGGAAACCCAAGCCACACCAACTGCTGTGGTGCATCCAGACAGATCCCTAAGGAAGCACCTTACAAAAGGGGGTAAAGAATAATACACAACGATGTCCCTTAGACTTCTTTCTCTGTCTTCAAACTGTATCAGCCACAAAGCTATGCATTGGTTAGAGAAGTCTGACACTTACTGATTGAAGATGGAATTGCAGGTTTCATACACAGATACATTAACATTAATTAATTAATGTGTTCTTCAAAAAGAAAGAAAGAACATCTAGATACATACTCCAGAGCAGTGGTTCCCAACCTGTGGGTCAGGACCCCTTTGAGGGTTGAACGACCCTTTCACAGGGGTCGCCTAAGACCATCGGAAAACACATTGTAGCAATGAAAATAATTTTATGGTTGGGAGTCACCACAACTGGGGAACTGTATTAAAGGGTCACGACATTAGGAAGGTTGAGAAGCACTGCTTCAGAGGGTTCCTTAATATGAATGCCAACCTTCATGTGTTTAAAAGTCTCAAAGTTATGATTCAGACAGACAGACAATGTAGACTAGACTGGAAATCGTGCAGCCCTCAGATGTTGTGGGACTACAACTCCCAGCATTTCTCAACATTGGTTATGTTGGTTAGGTCTGCTGTGATTTGCAGGCCAACAATGTCTGCAGTGCTGTATAACTTGCACTCCTGTTGTCAACAAAACAAGTACAATCGCCTCACCTTTTTCACGGGGGATCAGTTCCAGACCCCCTCACGAAAATGAAGTTTCGCCTATATTCAAGCCTCATTGGTTTGAATATAGGCGTGTGGTTGTGGGAGCGTGGGAACACGCCTCAGGCTCATACCCCATTATTTCCCCCTCTGTTCATCCCTCATGCATAAGCAAGGGATGCGTGTTCCAAAACCATGAGAACAGAGGGAGGACGGTATTTAATAGTTTGGGATTCGTTTGTGTAGTTTAAGTTGTATGATTTAAATTTTCACACAAACGCAAATTTACAAGAGATCTTTGTGGCAGAAATCTGAAGATCTTCACTATTGTATTGGATAGCTTTACAGCGTGTGACATTAAGATCATTTGTGCAAGTTAATGTTGTCCATACTTTTTTTAAAAAGCACTATGAAAAGCAGCCATGAGTGAAAGTATTCCAAGCAGGCGCATGATACATCTGCAGAAATGTTTAGCCTCCCCCCCACCCACCCTGGTATCATAATCATGACTGTGCTCTTCCTATCAATTTGAAGTTGCTATTTGCCTGAGGAAAGAATCTGTCATTGATACTAATCATAATAATACATTTGCTACATTGTTTTAAACAGATTTGGTGAAGCGTGGATAGAGTCAACCAATGTCAAGTCAAACTAATGTACATATAGCCATTTGGTAAGCTGAATTGCACTGCTTCTCTGGATTTCCAATCAAGACAAAAGTGTGGCAAATGATTCTCCATACGCAATTTGGTAAGGAAATGCGGTTTACCTTTTTTCATTAATTTTACCATGGTAAAATTATCACTTAGCAATGACTATCTGTATTAACCACACATTAAGTGAAGTTGTGGACATCCCATTACTTGAAATGCATCTTTGATTCACTCACTCTATATCAGAGCTTGAAAAGTTTACATTTTTGGATCATAACTGCCAAAATGTCTCAGTTGGCACGGTGAATATCCAAGGTGAATGGGGATTCTTCGAATAACTTTTCCAAGCCATGAATGACCTTATCTGGGCCAAAACTAACAAAATGAATTTCTACAGGGAGAAATGTAAGGTACTGCATTTAGGTGGAAAAAATGAAATGCATACATTCAGGATGGGGGACACCTGGCTTGACAACAGTATATGTGAAAGGGATCTAGGAGTCCTAGAGGACCACAAGTTGAACATGAGCCAACAGTATGATGTGGCAGCTTAAAAGGCCAATGGAATTCTAGGCTGCATCGATAGAAGTATAGTGTCTAGATCAAGGGAAGTAATACTGCCACTCTATTCTGCTTTGGTCAGGTCTCACCTGGAATACTGTGTCCAGTTCTGGACACCACAATTCAAAAAGGATGTTGACAAGCTGAAGCGTGTCCAGAGGAGGGCAACCAAAATCGTGAAGGGTCTGGAAACTATGAAGCCTTATGAGGAATGGCTTAGGGAGCTGGGAATATTTAGCCGGGAGAAGAGATGGTTAATAGGTGACATATCCCTGTTTAAATATTTGAAGGGATGTCATATTGAGGATGGAGCAAGCTTGTTTTCTGCTGCTCCAGAGAATAGGATCAAGAGCAGTGGATTCAACTACAGAAAAAGATTCCACCTCAGCATTAGGAAGAACTTCCTGACAGTAACATCTGTTTGACAGTGGAACACATTCCCTTGGAGGCTTTGAAACAGCTTTTTTTTAACAGAGGCAGGATGGCCATCTGTGGGTGTGCTTTGATTCTGTGTTCCTACATGTCTGGGGGATGGACTGGATGGCCCTTGTGGTCTCTTCCAACTCTGTGATTCTATGAGTGTTCACATAGAATTTGTACATATAAAATAATTTGTCTGAGGTATTATGAGGAGGAGAAGGCTAGGATCCTTATTCAATAAATTGTTAAATGGTGAGTCTAGAAAAAATTGGTTGATTCAATTGGTCTGTTCTATTTAGTTCTAGCAATTCATCCATTCTTCTTAAGAAACTTTCTGGAGTGGGCTGCTTGGCCTCTACTTTTGAGGACTTTTTACTTTTAATAGCAAAGAAATGCTTTCCCCAGTTGTTTATATCAAACCCGACAAAGTCCAGCCTGTTAAGGAATATACTGTATAAAGATTTACCTCTGCCCTCTGCTGCTCCTTGTACAGACTTGGTGAGTTCATAAAACTTTAACTTTTCCTGTCTATCTGGATCAAATTATATAAAGGACAAAATATAATATTATAAAGGTCTCCTGAAATACATATGCTGGGATAATAAAAATTCAGTTTAACACATATGTTATATATGCAAGGGCACCCATTTGAGAAGCCTGAATTTTAGTGATTCTGATAGTATCAGATTGATCGATATGTCTCACTTAATATAGTATATCAAAAATAGGTAACACTGAAGTACCTAACATAATGTAATATATTCAGTGTATTTTGGTAATGTCACCTCCGCACACTGGGCAAACTCACAAGAGTGATATAAGGATTTACACTTAGTGCCACAAAAATGTGTATGCTTTTTTCTGTAACTCAGAAACAAACGTTTTCACATGGCTTCTCTCTAATCCTTTGGATTTCTTTTGCTTCCAGTCCTGGTCTAAAATGTCTTTATGTCTTCTGTTTATGAGAATCACCCCATCCCAGTTACAGAGTTACAGAAAATACCACTGCATTCAAGAGGCATTCATTAACCTAAGAGTTAATTTTTGTTCTCATTAAATATCGCTTGTTGATCCCTTATTTTACGTTTTGCACAAAGACAACAGATTTTGCCTTGATTATCTTATTGTATAGTGTGTATCATAGAGTACAAGGACTGGGTATAAATAGGGTGGAGGTAGGCATTCAAGTCTTGAAACACAACCCAAATAAGATTGCAATCTTATTGCCCACTTTCTTGGAATAAGCCCCGCGAGACATACATAGGGATTGCACTGTGTTTCTTCACATGTGGTATTTCCTTCCACATGCAGAAAAAGTTCAGTTTTGGAGTAAGGAATACAGTAGTGGAGTTGTGCACCCACTGCTTTAGAAGAAATTGACGTGGAAAGCAGTATAAAAATAAACTTGATTACTTTTCTTTTACTCATTTACTACTCAGTAAGGAAAAGCATCACATACAGTCTCTCGTACTGTCAACACCAGGCTAATGTAGCCATTATTTTTGACAGGTCGGTCTGTGTCTCCCAGTGCTTCCACCCCCATATTGAATCTTAGTGGGGGGGGGGGATACTTGAGCAAAGTGGTTGTGAAATGGCAGCCTTTAAGACAAGGGACTTTCATTTATGTTCCATGGAAAAGAAAACATGGAGATTAGGAACATCCATTGTCTTCTCCGTGAAACAAGTGAAAAATGAGACTTTTTTGCCCTTCTGAATGATACACAACACAACTAAAATGCAATCTGAAAATAAATCTGTTAAATACTATTCTTGCCAAATGCATGTGTTACCAGGAATATATGAAGGAGTAGAAGTCATACATAATGGCTGCATTCCTATTAAGGCACCAGTTTTCTGGGAGTAAACCTCATTGAACTCAATTGGATTTATTTTTGAGGAGACATAAATAGGATTGAGCAGTATTAAGGCTACCATCCTAACTAAGCATTCTTTATTAGGCTGCAGCATATATTATACACACATATTTAAGAGTCACCTCCTCTGAATCCAATGGGGTGTTTTTATTAAACAGGAATATGGTAAATCCCCTTCTACAGTAAGGCATCTGCACAGTGGGTGATGCCAACGCAACCATTACGTAGAATAAGGCAGCAGTCAGCAAATCTGGGATGTAATAAAAAGGCTGCAAATTCTTATTTTCTTTTGTTATTGTCCTATTTTGTCTGCCGAGGATGGGGCAAAAGGCTTGTCTGCTTTATATGCGAAAATAATTTTTCCTCACTGTGCCAACCACTGGTATTTCTGCCATTTTTGTGTCATGTTATTATTTATCCTGCAAACTCACTGTGGCCTGGCAAAGCTAAACTCAAATACATGTTGAATCTTCTTTATCTCACATTTTTGGATTTTGTTTTGGATTTTGAAGTTTTTTAGATTTTGGAATATTTGCATAGACATAATGAGCTATCTTTGAAATGGGGCACAAGCCTAAACGTGAAATTCATCTATGTTTCATATATACTTTATACACATAGTTTGAAGGTAATTTTATACACTATATTTCTAATAATTTTATGCATGAAACAAAGTTTGTGTACATTGAACCATCAGAATGCAAAAGTATCACTTTCTCAGCCACTTATGTGGACAATTTTGGATTTGGAAACATTTCAGATTTTGGAATTCCAGATAAGGGGGACTCAACCTATAATCGAAGATGTTATACCTTGATTTATTGGGGGATGCTCAGCGACTGAGCTATTGCAGGGTGTAGTTAGAGTAAAATGTGAGCATTGCCCATAAAACAAGAATCCAAACTGGATTATTTCAGCACTGTGGATACTGCCAGAGAGCACAATGAGGGCTGCATCCACACTGCAGAAACAATCTGGTTTGACACCACTTGAACTGCCATGGCTCTGTGCTGTGGAGTTCTGAAAACTGTATTTTTGGTGAAACATTTAGCTTTCTCTGTCAGAGAACTCTGGTGCCACCACAAACTACAATTCCCAGAATTCCATAGCATTCAGCCATAGCACTTAAAGCGGTGTCAGACTGGATGATTTCTGCAATGCGGATACAGCCAATGAGCGCAACGAGGACACTAGAGAAACAATCCAGTTTGGCACCACTTGAACTGCCACGGCTCAGTCCTGTGGAGTTCTCCCAAGTGTATTTTTTGTGAGACATTTAGCTTTCTGTCAGAGAGCTTAGTAGTCAAATGCACTCTTATCCTTTTCAAACCAGTGCTGTGGAATTCTGGGAAGTGTATTTTTTCGCGTAAGACATTTAGCTTCCTCTCTGTCAAGAGAGCTTGATAGTGCCACCACAAACATACAATTCCTACTAGAATCCCATAAACACTTGAAACCCTGGCACTTAAAGCGGTGTCAAAGTGGGTTATTATTCCCGCAGTGAGGCCTTAAAGCTGGGGAGGAGGCTTATTATCCCCACCTCCAAGGCCTCCTCCTCAGCCAGCTCCGTTATGGGCTAGGCCCAGGCGGGAGGCGGAGTTCAGGAGAAGGCAGTGGGGCCTCCTTTGCTCGGTAAAGTCTATTCTTATTGTGTCTGGAAGAAGCTGTGCTGAGACTGTGTTCTCCCCGAGGAATAATAGCCTTGGAGGGTGAGCCTTGCTCAGGACACGAAGCGCGAGGGGAGACTATGGGGCACCCTTCGCCTTCCTTCCCTCTCTGACTTCATATCAGAAACTAAACTAAACTGGGGCGCCATTTGCTTTCTAAACTAGTCCTAACGCGTGTTACTTTTCCCCCCTTTAGGAACGAGAGAGAGAGAGAGAAAGAGCTCGACGAAGGCTGCATCTGCGCTGCAGAAATAACCACCGCTTTGGCATTTGTTTGTTTATTTGTTTATTTTGGCATTGCCTCCCCCTCCAAGAAAAAACACACAGCAGAAATAATCCAGTTTGAAACCGCTTTAACTGCCCTGGCTCATTGCTAGGGAATCCTGGGGATTGTAGTTTATTGTGGCACCAGAGCTCTCTCTCTAACAGAGAAGGCTCAATGTCTCCCCAAACTACAGATCCCAGAATTCCCTAGCATTGAGCCAGGGCAGTTAAAGCAGCCTCAAACTGGATTATTTCTGCAGTGTGCTTTGGACCTTTTAACTGGCGTTGGCTCGATGCTATGGAATTCTGGGAATGGTGGTTTATCATGGCACCAGAGCAGAGCAAACCCGAAATGTTCCAAAATCCCAAATTGTCCACATGGGTGGCTGAGATAGAGACACTTTTGCTTTCAGATGGTTTCATTGCACGCAAACCTGAGCCACACAAACTACCATTCCCAGAATTCCATAGCATGGAGCCATGGAAGTTAAAGTGGTGTCAAACCGGGTTATTCTCGCAGTGCAGATGCAGCTGAGGGACTCTGCTTTCTGATCCTGGGAAATGTTCTATGATAATTGTTCAAATTTATAATAATAATAATAATAATGTATCAAATTGATCAAATAATTTATCAAATTTGGTAAATTAATACATTTTTATAATTTAATGAATTGTAAAAGATAGTTTATCAAAGCTGAGGAGAGCTATCCAATGTCTTCTTCCCTTTTCCTAGCCATGGAAAAATTGGTGGGCTTGAAGGCTCTAACTGTCAATATTGTAGTGAGAAAATAGCAAGGTTTAGGAGTCAGCAAGTGCATCTACACCATAGAAATAATGTAGTTTGACACTATTTTAACTGCCTTGACTCCACCCTGCAGAATCCTGGGATTTGTAGTTTTGTGAGGCACTAGCAGAGGAAGCTAAAGACCTTGTAGAACTACAAATCCCAGGATTCCAGGAGCCACAGCACCACATTATTTCTACAGTGTAGATGCACCCAGCATCACAGTAAACGCTGGCTTGTACTTCTCTTTTATATCAGGATAATTAATCTGGAATTAATAATAGTCATAGTCCTGCATTTACAAAACAACAACGATATATAGGCAGTAATAACAGTAAGAATGTTTATCCATGTTGGCCGTGTAGCAAAGTACAATAACATCCAAAATCCACAGAACAGTGATACTTTTATGGGGCCAGCCAAGGTTGGCAATTTGGTAATTTAAAGCTGTAGAAGTAGTTCATCAAAAATGTAATTGGAATTTCTTCTATGCTCATAATACTTTGAAAGAGGGTCAGTCTGGATTTGTTTTTTTAAATCACATTACCTATCGTGTCCAAAAGGTTGATTAAACTAGGTAAGTAGTTCACACTGCGCAACTGCATTTAAGCAGCAGGTGAATGTGGATAAACAGAAGCTAAGAGGTAATTTATTTTGGAGTACCACTTGGCAAAATGAGTAGCTCTGTTTTCCTGCCAAGTGGTAAAGGGACATAACTATTATGTTTAGACCTGGTCAAAACTCCGGGAAGCAGTGGAGTGGTAAGAGTCTTCAGTACATAATAGAGCATTGCAGATAAGCGCCAGGTAATACACTGGTAACTTACCTCCTGACAAATGGTTACCTATCTAGAACATTAATTTTGACCATTGCATTGTTCAGCCACTTTAAGGTAGAGTGTGAATTTTAATTTGTTGTTGTGTGCCTTCAAGTCATTTCCCACATAGTGCAACCCTAAGGCCATAATCACAGGTTGTTCTTGGCAAGATTTGTTTATAGAGGGTTTGCTTTTGCTTTTCAGAGAGCAACGCTTAAATGCCCGTACTGCAGCCACAAAGTTGTGAGTTCGATCCCAGGCAGGGTTCTAAGTTCCACTCAGCCTTCTATCCTTTTGTAGGTCAGTAAAATGAGTAGCCAGCTTGTTAGGGGCAATTGGCTTAGGGGGTACTAGTTTACTGATAAGCAATATAAAGATGCACAGTACTTGCTATTGCTATTGCTATTACTATTTCCTCTGAGAGTGAGAGAATATGACTTGCTGAAAGTCACCCAGTGGGTGGGTTTCCATGGCCATGTATGGATTCAGGCACTGGTCTCCAGAGTAGTAGTCCAGCACTCAATTCACTATGCTATGCATAGTTGCTTTCATTGAAATGTTTACAGTGGTCCCTCCACATTCAATGGGGTTTGGGGCACAGGGCCTCTGTGAAAGTAGAAAAACACAAATAAAAAATACCTTTTGTATCTGCGAAAACACTAGGAGTCTCTAGGTCCTCCAGCACAAATCTGGTCAACAACTATCAGAAGTTGACCACAGAATTGCTCTGGAGGACCTAAGAATGCCTAGAAAAGTGTTTTATAATCTAGGTCCTCCAGTGCAACCTTTGGTGGACATATTGACCACAGATTCACACTGGAAGATCTAGAGATTTCTAGGTAGAACATACTAATCAAATCTGCAAAAGTCAAAGCCGTAAATGTGGAGGGCCGACTGTATTTTCCACTTTTGCTGTGTGGTATGGTTCCATTATACAAGCAAGAATCTTTTTATCCTGTATGATGGAGACTGGAATGCAGTGAAGATTTGGATTTTTGGGTCCTACTTGCAATCCTAGGAGCATTACTACAAGGGATGCAGAGATGCCTTCCCCTTTGTCTTCTGAGGTGTAGGGAAAATGTGCATACTATGGATGAAGCTTGGCAGTGATATAATATATTACAAGAGTAGGTTGTATAATATTTCAAGTAGAGTTAAATCTGAACAAATAACTTGGACTTTAGTCGCTTGGACATCTGATGGATCTATTTGTTCTTTTTTTTCTTTTCCAAGTCCATGCCTTTTCTTTTTGCCCCATTTCTCACATGACAATAGCAACACATAGGGTGTTGCTATGTGTTGCATAGGTAAAAATAGGTACCGATCGCATAGGTAAAACCAGGATGGTTTTAGGATGGTTCACAATATGTTGCCACTGTATGGTCTTGCCATCATCAGTGGATATTTGTACATGCTTTGGATTGTCTATTGTAGCAGACTTTTGCTGGACGTGATGAGTCAGAGTTCAGCTTTTATAGTTCAGTAAAGTGGATGGCATTTGATAAATAGTAGCTGCCACTTACTACAGCACCTTGGTTGGCCTGGAATAGATAACTACCTTTCTGTCTTGGAAAGCAGTGATGCTAGAAGGCCAGGCAAGTGTTGTCACAAAATGCAGGATTTGGTAGCTGAATTATGGACACACTCTGAGTCACATGAAGATGAATGGTAGCATGATGAACATAGCTGCCGGCAATTATTAATGATTTGGTAAATAATATCCATATGTCAACAACAGGTTGTGCGTCAGGACCAAATGTTTCCGTTCTAGGTAGCACTTCTTTTGTTTCAGGCACAGTAAGAGTTGGAGATGTAGATAAATTGAAAAGTTACAGTTTTGACTTCTTGATTGAATGGTGCCCTTGTGAATAACATTGGAAAACAGACTAGACTAGACTAGATATCTAGCATTGTCACCTATGCCCATAGGCTTATACAATCAACATTGTGGTTGCTTACTGCCTTCAAGTCAACCCTATGGATGAGACATCTCCAAGATCCCCTATCCTCCGCTGATCTGCTTAGGTCCTGCAAAGTAATGCTCCTGACCTCCCTGATTGAGTTTATTCATCTGGTGTGTTGTCTTCCTCGCTTTCTACTGCCTTCGACCTTTCCTAGCATTATTGTTTTTTCTCAATAATTCATGCCTTCTCATGATGTGGCCAAAGTATGACAGCCTCAGTTTGATCATTTTGGCTTCCAAAGAGGTTTCAGGCCTTATTTCTTCTAGGACCAATTTGCTTGTCTTTTTAGCTGTCCATGGAATCCTTATCACTCTTCTTCACTTCTCAATATGGTATGATAAAAGATTTTATCATTGTATATCAGGAATGAATTCACTACAAGCACAATATGAGAAATGTTAGGTTGGAGCTGAAAATCCATAATTATACCTCTTTAATGTTTTCTACATGTGTACCATAGCCTAATGGCAAAAACACTTGTATATGTAAAGGACCTGCGAGTTTTGAAGTTTCTGAAATTGGAGGCAGAAATGGGCCATTTGATTGTTGCTCCTGTTGTTTGCAGTATGAGGACTGTAACAGTGTTAACAAACAAATGCAAACAAAATATACTTGGCTTCAAAGACAGTGTAAAATATACTGTGCTTAAGGCAGTGATGTAGAATATTTGGAAATCCTAAAATTAAATAATGAAGGAGCTTTCATTTGTGAGAAAGGCTTGTGGGGGGAGAGGTTTGATTCATCTGTTGTAATACGCAAGGGGCAGTTCTCTGCCTCACGAAGCATACAGTTTGAGGAGGTTAGTTGCATTTTCCATGTTTGTAAAGATGACTAATATACTTATGATTTTCTTGAAATGTTGGTGATTATGATAACTTTACTGTTGGATATGTTGTACAACTAAAAATAAATCCCTAATTAATGATAAGGCCTAAATTCAACCCTATTTGAGTAGACCCATTGAACAAGTGGAACTGAACTATTGACACAACACATTCTCTTAATTCAGTTGGAATTAACTGTTGGATGTAAGGCAAAATGTTTTTATATTCAGATATGGAAAGATTTCATAGCATACTTCATCACTAAAGTCTTGATACACCTAAATAAAAATGCTATCAGGCTCTTTTATTTCTTTCACCTGAAGCCACTTGTCTGATCCTCTTCAACTTTTTGTCCTAAAAGATGGCTCATTTTAATGATTAAGTGGATATGTTTAGTGATTGGAGAAGCAAACCTTATAATATGCATATTTGCCTTTTCCTGTCAGGTATTTTGGGCTTGTTGTTTTAAAAGCATTAGATAAATGTCAGTGGCCATTATGAACACCCTTCCCTGCATTACAAGATTTAACAGACACAAAATTCTCCATACTGTCATTACTGTCACAATCACTTCTGTTGTCATAATTAGAGGTGGCAACAGTGGCATTCAAATGTTTAATTACATTTTGTAAAGGTGACCAGAACTAACTCATTAAATCAGTGGCTAACACAATAGAAACAAAGATTATTGCTTCTGACCACAGTTAGAAGGAGAAATAGCAGTAGTCATGAGGTCTGTTAGACATGTAGGATCCAGGGTTAGTAATATATTGGAAAGAAGAACAATACTAAAAGTTTTTTCATTCTGTATGCATTCCATGGTGTGACTGAATAGATACTGTAAGTGAGAATATTTCATAGGGCAGTTAGTTATGATACCACACTGTTCTGCTTTGGTAATAGTACCACTCTATTCTGCTTTGGTCAAGCCTCTCCTGGAATACTGTGTTCAGTTCTGGGCACCACAGTTCAAAAAGGATGTTGAGAAGCTGGAACATGTCTAGAGAAGGGCAACCAAAATGGTGAAAGGCCCTATGAGGAGCAACTTAGGGAGCTGGGTATGTTTAGCCTGGAGAAGAGAAGATTAAGAGGAGATATTATAGCCCTGTTTAAATATTTAAAAGGGTGTCAATTCGAGGATTGAGCAAAGCTTGTTTTCTGCTGCTCCAGAGAATAGGACCCGGAAGAATGGATGCAAGCTACAGGAAAAGGGATTCCAGCTCAACATCAGGAGGAGCTTCCTGACAGTGAGAGCTGTTTGACAGTGGAACGCATTCCCTTGGAAAGTGGCGGAGTCTCCATCTTTAGAGGTTTTTAAACAGGTTGGATGGCCATCTGTCAGGAGTGCTTTGATTGTGAGTTCCTGCTTGGCAGGGTTTGGACTGGATGGCCCTTGTGGTCTCTTCCAACTCTATGGACCCATTCCCACTTAAATTTACATTGGTTTGTGAATCGTGTTGATACCGGGTCACAGAATCGATCGAAGCTGATGCATACTTCCCACCATGGAAGCGAATTATGTCCATAATTCATGTAGTTCCTGTTAGTGGGAATGAGTGTCTGTGCCGCAGCTGGGGGAACCAAGTTTATCAGGCTCCAAGAGGATGGAGGGTTGGCTGCAAGAAGGAGGGTCTGGTCCTGGCCCCAGGCTGCCCTGTCGGCCAAAGGGTCACAGAGGAGGAGCACGGAGGACTCAGATTACTGGCGGAGGGGGCTTTGGGGGGCTGGTGCTGGGATGAGTCTGTGTGGGAGCAGACCATGGGGGTTCCTGCCATCCCCTGCTTGTGGGGCTCACAGCAGCCACACCAGCCTGGCCCAGAGGGGCTACCCAGCGCCTGACTCCTCGGTGGTGGAGGGGAAAGCGTGGGAAGAGCAGGTGGTGAGAAAGGAAGAGGAGGAGAAGAGGCACCACAACCACCGGGAATGGAGGGAGGAAGGGGGGAGAGGAGCCAGGAAGAAAATGCCTGCCCGGAAGGAACCCTGGAGGAGCGGGCAAGGCTGAGCAAGCTGAGCAGCTCCTACTTTTCTGAGGCGGCCTATGGGCCGCCTATGTCCTCCACGACCACAGCGGCCCTGAAGCTGGGGCCCTGAAAGCGGGGCCGTGCTCTGCCGGGTGAGGGCTTGCAAGGCCAAGGGAGCCCAGATCACCACCCTCAACTTCGGGGGGCTGAACTTTGGCAAGATGCAAGTCAGATCTGAATCTATTTTTTTCAAAAGAATAGCCAAAAAATGTGTCTAAAAAGAGCGGGGGTTTTGCATTTGTCTCACTTCAAAGCGAATCCAAATGATCCCATTCGCATCTGAAACTGTTTCCAATGGGTACGAGGCACATAGAAAGCAATCAGCAAGTCACTTCAGATCATAGTGGGAATGACTTCTATGATTCTGTGATACTGAGATCATATCTTTTAGCTTATGGAGGGGATGACCTTCCTCCCATTTGACGCACCTATCCTTAGGTTCCAGAACCTAACCTAACCAAAGAGCAAGCAGTTAACAAGCCAAAGCATTTTTTCTTAACAAAATTAAGCAACAGTCTAGACTCTAATGCCTTACATATTCTAGTGGGTCTTCCAGATCCCTATCCTGCTGTGAATTCTGATAAATTTACATCACTACTAATTTTGTTGTGTGCCTTCAAGTCCTTTCCATCTTATGGCAATCCTAACGTTGAACCTATCATGTGATTTTCTTGGCAAGATTTGTGCAGAGGGAGTTTGCCAGTGATTTCTTCTGAGGCTGAGAGAGCATGACTCGCTCAAGGTTGCCCAGTAAGTTTTCATGGTCAAGCAGGATTTGAATCTTGGACCTCACTGACAAGTCCCTACAAAAGGAATGTGATCTTACCTTTCTGGCTGAAAAAAAAGGAGTTGTTGGTAAGGCCAAACTACTGTCTTTGTAAGCATCTTTTGTGTGCTCAAGAATGAAAACTTTCAGAAAATCAGTCTCCAAAAGATTGGGAATAGGTGAAAGACTTTGGAGTCATAAAAATGGGTTTCAAGGATGGCTCCTGAAATAGCCCTTTTCTACACCAGCAAAGCTAACACTCTTCAGCAATAACAAAAGCCAGAGGTGATTAAAACGTCTTTACTAGGCTTACCAAAATCTTATAAAATTGGAGTACAGTGACACAAGCTTTCAAGCCATATGTTTCTATTGTTTCTTTAAAATGTTAACATATTTCACTCCTGTAGACATGTCTTTTGCTTGCCAAAAAAATTAACCTATTTGTAAATATTCAAACTTGTGGGTTTTTTTAAAAAATAAAGCCAAGAAGCAGTAATTTAGAGTTGTAAAATTTCTTATTGCATGACCACTCCATGTTTTCTTTTCCTATCTAATATACTGGTGTGTATGGTTTTGTTTTCTATGTGAAATTTCTATTGATTAAGGGAGGGGGAAGTTTTTATTAAATGCTAGTGAGCTGTCTTATTTTAAATGCCACTAAAATATTTACCACTATCTCTAAGAATACAAATCCTTAACCACGATACAATACCTTGCATATTTTAGTTTTTTGTGTGACTGTATAAATAACATTGCAATAGTACACATCTTTCCAAGGAGCAAACAGGGGTACCCCCCCCCCCAAACGTAACAAATAGCTACCAAGATATGCCTGCAACTCCATATTTAGAATCACAGCAATCTGGATTTAACATTGTTATAATTCTGTATTCCATTTACAACAAAATACATTTTTAATGCACCTCTGTAGAGAGTCTGTGCTGTTCTAATAACATTAAAATGTGCTTGCCAAGTCAAAATGACTGCAGAGACTGTGTATGTGATTATTATAGTCTAGCAATAAGAGATTACCATAGGAAATCAACTCAGGGAGAGTGTTCCTTACAAAAGCATTATAATGACTCAGGGTCCATATCCAAACTACTCTGTTTGCACAAATCTTATTCAGTAGAGCGCTGTTTGTGATGCAGCAGTATCTTGAAGAGCAATTCAAATGTCATTTTTCTATACTGAAATGAATATGCGTGTTTGCTAATCCAGCACAATCTATCTAATCTGCTATCTGCTTGTGGGTCATAGTCTGGGTTATGTTGGTTGATAGTTCTGAAACTCTTGTCCATGGTTATCCCTAGTGCATTTTCACATTGAAGAAATTTGCCAGGAAAACCCCATGATAGGTTCACCTTTGGGTTGTCATAAGTTATAAACGACTTGAAGGCTCACAACAACAAACATCAGAGTGATAAATGCCGACTTAAAGTATTATCAAATTAACCTAATAGCAAAATATGGCAGTGCTTTCCTTTGTTCTCAATAGTTAGAGCTTTTGAACTGGAAGTATTTTAAATAGGGTCCCATGTGATAGCAGGAAAGTGTGCAGAGAACAATCCAAAATGGTGGTAAGCTTGCCACAAAGTTTCCAAAATAGACTGCCTTAGGACAAGATGGTCTATTTGTTAAAATGTTTATATTCCCCTCCCATAGCCAAGGATCTTGGTTTAAACAAATTTAAAATAGTAAGAATAATTTAAATGAGACTAAAAGCATATGGAATCTTTTCACAAGTTAAAGCAGTTTAAAATGAGTTGAAACAATTTAAGTCAATTTAAAATCATGCACATTTGGTTAGGAACATGTAGTACTGTAGTTGCTTTTAGGGGGCTGTAGATTGCATGTTTATTTCCTTGTTGCCCCATAATGAAGGGTCTAATTTTAGAAGCTAGAACCAAATCAGTACTAGAATTTCAGATACGTGACTTGAAAAATTATTGCTATTGTGTGCCTTCAAATCATTTCTGACTTATGGCGACCCTAGGGCAAACCTATCACAGGGTTTTCTTGGCAAGATTTGTTCAGAGTAGGTTTGCCATTGTCTTCCCCTGAGGATGAGAGAGTGTGATGTGCCCAAGATCATCCAGTGGGCTTCATGGTCAAGCTGGAAATTGGTCGCCAGAATTATAATCCAACACTCAAACCACTTTGCCATGTTGGCTCGCCTTGAAAAATATCCTGTTGTAAAATCTACAGCCAAAGGAGGAGGATTTTCTCTGACAGGGACTTTGCATTTTGAGCGTTTTATTACAGTATTCCATCCACTAATTAATACTACACAATTTCGCTTCAGTAGGTTATTTTAAAAAACATACTGTTATGCCTAAAATGTCACTTTCTCTTACCTAAGCAGGAACTAGTATGTTTAGTTTGGAGCAAGAGACAGATCTGAATTACAGTCAGCTTTTTATATTTGTGAAATGGGGGTCAGATATTGCCTCTTTGTCCAGGAATGCCAAGTGTATTCTGTAACTTGAGGTATTTATCAGTGAGGAATTCAGTCGGTTTTGGTCTCTGTCTTGATATTCTGAACTGGGGACCTCATGGTCATAAAATCTTGCCCAGTTTTTAGACTTTTGTGTTGTTTTCCATATCCCATGTCTTTTGTACCACCTTGCCTGATAAAGGGTTCTGGAGAAAGTGTATTCTTTTATGGCTTTTTGATTGAATTAGTTATATATGAAGTGGAGCAGGATGAGGTCCAAAGACAGAAATCAGTGTTCTTCTTTGTGGTCTCTGCAAAGCACAGAAATGGGTTATTTTGCACCTGCGCAGCATTTCAAGATCCTACTGGAATCGCTAGGGAAGACTTTTTTGTGGTAGCTCCGCCCACCCTCTATATAGGCAGGATGTCTTCCCGGCCTTTCTCAGTTCCTTTTGTCCGCCGCATGAGCAGCTTAGGAACCTCGCTTAGAATCGTTCCTTCCTTAGCTTTCTCTTTCGTTTCCTGCATTTGCTCTGACTTCGTTTGACTCAGACTACTCTTTGGATTGTGATTTGGACTTGGTTTTGGACTCTGATTAATGGTAACACTCGGACTTCTTGACAATTCTTTCTCTTCGTCCCTTGGCTTTGGTTGAAAGATGTCTGCACACTCCTTTTAAAAGTGCACTGAATGTGGGACAAACATCCTGGCACTCGATGGACACTCCTTATGCCTCCTCTGCCTGGGCGAGGGCCATGTCCCTGCTTCCTGCCCTCACTGCATGGCCTTCACTCTGTGGGCCAGGAAGAATAGGGAGGTGCGCCTTAGGTCCATGCTCTACATGCAAATTTTGAAGCCTCCCTCCACCTCTAGAGCCTCTGGCAAGGCTGCGGCCGCCAAGGGCAAGCTCCCATCTCTGGCTTCAGGGGTCCTTGCCAAGGCTACTGCTGCTGAGGGAAAATCCTCTCTGGAAGTTTCTGGGTTACCAATCCCAGAAAAATGGAGGTCTACGGACCAGGATGTGGCTGGCCACCCACCCTTCCTCACCGAAGAGGAAGAAGTCCTCAGACTCCAAACCGGAGAAGAGAAAGCCCAAATCTCAGGACAAGTCCAAGGACTCATTCCATCACTCGGGAAATAAGTCCCATCCCTGTCAACCAAGTCTGGCCTCTGCTGCTCCGTCCCAACCTCCTGACCCTTCACAACAGTCGGGTTCGCCATCCTGACGTGGACACTCTCCGTCTCATGCCGTGGAGGATTCAGCCTTGACTCAGCTCTCGGTACCGGTACGAGAAATCATCCTGGCTTCTTGAAAGCCTTCCACCCAGCACTCCTACACCCTTAAGTGGGCTAAATTTTTGACTTTTCTGTCCTCAGTGGGACTCACCTCATCGGAAGTCAATGTCTCCATTGTTTTGGACTTCCTCCACCACCTCTCAGCATCTGGACTTTCCATTTTGTCCTTAAAATGCTACCTCGCATCCATTTGTGCCCGCTACCAATTCTCCGGCCGCCTATCTTTCTTCACTGACCTGCTCGTGAAGAAATTCTTCAGGGGCTTTGCCAACCTGAGACCGCCAGCAGCGATCCCTATCCCCACTTGGGACCACCAGCTCATCTTGGCAGCACTCACTACCTCACCCTTTGAACCTCTGGCTTCCTGTGACCTCAGGCTCCTCACCTGGAAGACGGCCTTCTTGGTAGCCATCACCTCAGCACAGTGGGCCAGTGAACTCTGTGCCCTCTGTACAGACTCTCCGTACTTGAAATTTTTTAAGGACAAGTTGTCCTCTGTCCGGACATTTCCTTTCTACCAAAGGTCGTGTCCATCTTTCATCTCAGTCAAGACATAATTCTCCCAATGCTAGCCCTGAATCCAACCACTGGCACTGAGCGCTGGCTCCACGTTTTTGATGTCAAATGGGCGATAGCCTTCTACCTCGACAGGACTGCGTCCTCCCGTTGTTTCCCCAGACTTTTTGTCTGCTATTCCAACCCAAAATGGGGCTTCCAGTCACACCTCAACGTTTCTCCAAATGGGTGACTTCCACAATCCTCCTGTTTTATGAGATTTTTGGGAAGACTCCGCCTGCTCAAATTCGAGCCCATTCCACCAGGGCAGTAGCTTCATGTTTAGCCTTCCTCTCTGGAATTCCCTTGGAGGACATTTGCAAGACTGCAGTATGGTCACAACCTCTAACCTTTATCAAGCACTACAGACTTGATACCAGACACCGATGTGAAGCAGCCTTTGGCAGAGCTGTTCTCCCTTCTGGAAAGCATTAAGGTTAGTTGGCACCTGTCAAATAACTGACAATCACAGTTTTTCTGGTTTAATAATTTATTTATTGCCAGGACACTCCCTCCTCCACAGAGGAACAAGCTTGCCAGTCTAACCCATTTGTGTGCTTTGCAGAGACCACGAAAAAGGCCAGGTTGCTTACCTGCAACTGTAGTTCTTGGAATGGTTGTCTGCGAATCCGCACAAATCCCTCCCATCCTATGTTGTGTCCTTCTCTCTTCCTTGTCTGCTCTTACCGCAGACCTTTTGGAACTGAGAAAGGGCGGGAAAAGATCCTGCCTTTATAGAGGGTGGGCAGAGCTACTGCCAAAAAGCCTTCCCCAGCAATTCCAGTACGATTTGGAAATGCTGTGCAGACGCAGAATAACCCATTTGTGTGGATTCGCAGATGACCACTAGAAGAATTACAGTTACAGGTAAATGACCTGTTCTTCAGAACAGATGATGTACTGGAAGGTTTCTAGCTTGGGTTGTACCATTTACTCAGGTTTATGTTTTTTTAAAAAAATGAACTTATTTTAAAAATAATTCTATATGAATTATTTTGGGGCACCTGTAAAAGCTGGGTTATTAAATATTAATAGCATACACCATCTACAGAAGATAATGTGAATCATCCCAAATTGAAATGGCCTAGGGCAAACATTGATTTGATAGTTATAAGGAATTAGAAGAAACAGTATGTGGAAATATACTAGCATTTTTGCACAGTTGGTTTCTGTAAAGCTACTGTAATATACTGTATTCATGGTATCACCACTCCAAGCCCTTAAGGGAAACTGTAGTGAATTTTCTAGGATGGTAAGTAATAGTTCCACCAACAGAATGCTTCTATTAGCATTGAAGTACTTCTTCTGTGTCTTTTCTGCTAGCACATTGTTAATACATCCAAGAAATATGAATATGAAATTAAGAAAGGCCATATGCTGACTACTAGCAAAGGAATGTTTCATATTTTATTGCTGCATTTGTGTTGATTTTGTCAAGCATTGACCACAATATCAAGTACATGCTTTTAGTAGTTGTGAAATTCTTATAGCTAAGTTGTACTAACCTTTACATTACTTTACATTATTAAGTATTACATTACTAAATACTTGCAAATTTAAATATTAAATGCCTGCAATGCAATAAGGCAATGTGACAAAAACCATATCAGGACTTAGCTGGCTCATGCAAATGTCAGTTGAGAGGAGCCAGCTTCAAGTGCTATGCTTCACCTGGAAAGCAGCCTGTACATGGCTTCTCTGCAGCTATTTCTCATGACTGATCCTCGCCTCTCCATAGGTTGAAGGATGTGGGATTGAGGCAAAGGAAGTGGGCACCAAAATCAATACAGTCTGGTTAAGGATCATGAATCTTGCTCTGGTGAGTGGGATCTGGGTCAGCTGACTAATAAAAGAAGGATAGCATTTTCTTTTTTCTTGCATGAGTGTGTAACTCATATATGTACTTAATTTCCTTTTATCTCACAGAGATACCACCTCATACTGTGGACCTCCTTTCAGATATGTTTAGACAAAACAGCAGCTGCTACTTGCTCAATTGTGCCATTTTGGATATGCCATGTGGGAGAAGCAGGGGCTTGTAACTTGGAGGAGAGGACATTGACTCAGTTTTCCTTGTAATGGAGGAGAGGGTATTGGCTCACAAATTAAAGTCATGAACTGCACACAATTGGCAGAGTTTTAAAAGGTATTTTCTGAGCAACAGTACTGGCCCACATGCAGTAATCTGGGGGCACTTTTGTGAAATGCAAAACCTATTACTGTAATTATTTTGATTAATTGGTTTTTATTTTTTTAGGTAGATAGAGTGCTAATTAGGCTAGCCTTCTGAAAAAGTATGACAAAACGTAACTATGCACTACGAGGTATGTCATTGTTTTCAGTTTGTCTAAATAAAGTATCGCTGTTTCAGCCCTAGGAGCTCTGTGCAACTACAAATGTACAAATGTAGTTGATAAAGAAATGAGTTGATATCAGAAAGAAGATTTAGTCTAGAAAATTGAATTAAATGTAAAAAAAAGGTTTGCTTTAGTAAATTACACTGTTTGGGTAACAAGTTTATAACATCAGTGTTCATAAGTGTATTTGTGCTGTGGTTTTTTTTTTTAAATTAGAGTTGATAAGGATGCCAAAGAATTATATATTGTCAACATAGTTTAGTGTAGGATTTAAAATGTCTTTAGTAGTCCAGTTAGTGTTTGTTTGAAAATGAAGATGTCTCTTTTAAATAAGTAAAGCAATCAATTTTATGCAGTTGTATTAGTTCTTTTCTCTTCCTGGACTATAAGCATCAGTTGAATCATTGAACCTTTCCCAGAACTGGAGGCTGCTCTGACAGAAGACTGGCTCTTATGAAAAGTAGTCAATTAATAGCAGAGTCAGAGAACTTGAATTTAATCAAAAGGAACTGTGGCTGCACATGAAAAACATTCTGCACTTAATGAGAAATCCCCTCAGAAATCTTATGCATGTTTTGTGATTTCACCAGTATTAATAAACTGTAGTCCACTCTAGCAAAATGTATATTACTTCACCTTCAGCAAACAGTTTAACACTTTAAGTTGTATACTGTAATTTCACTTTCGCACTATCCATTTAGTGATACTTTACTTTAGAAGAAGAGTGCACTAATGCTATGGTTTTGTTTTTTTCTTTCCTTCCTGAACAAAGCAGCATTTTCATATTTACACATAATGTTGTGGTTTTACATAAGACAGGAATTCAGTGACATACTGGTATATCTTCTTCCACAAAACAGCTCAGACAGTCACTGTCCACTGTGTGACATGACCTCTTCTTGCTTCTCTGCGGGTGCTTTATTTTTATAGTAGCATGTTGTGAGTAGGTCATCCTTTAGGGTGCCAGTCTGGTGTTTTGTTCATCTCTTCAGAGCTAGAAATGGGCTCTAGGGCACTTTGCCCTTTTGACTTTTAACGTATCTGTTGTGTTCAAACAAGAAAGGGGAAACACTAAAAATCTGCTTTGAGGGCTTTTTACCAGTAACAAACCAATGTTTATGGTATTATGCGCTAACAGGCAAGACAGGAAGGGCCTCTGTTTAATCAATAATGTATGCTCCAGTTAGTCCTGTCCTCTGGACATCATTAAACATGTATTTTGTTTCATAACTGATGACTTTGGCTGACTGGAGTTTATAACTACATATCCCCCAGCCTTTGCATTTACCATCAGGCAGATCTGAAATGAACTAGTCAGTCAGCTATGTTTAGTGTTAATTTGGAAAGTAAACTTAAAAATGAATGAGAATTTGAGTTAATTATAAATGGTAGAAATAGCAGGTTTGCAAAAGTGCTCTTTGTACTTTCGACCATGGTCTGACAACAGTTATAACTCTGCTTTGTTAAATGCTGTAGCGTGCTCTGTGCCTAAGGTTTAGGGGAACTTACCAGCAGACATAACTTTCTATATAAGATATCAAACAAATCATACAAATTCTTTTTGAAAACTGCAGATTAATAAGTCTTTGAATGGTAGCTAATAATGTTAATTGGCAGTTAAGCAAAATGAATCAGTCAGTGCAAATGATCAAACGAGCACAGGTCTAGCAACATGGCACTTGGGTTCTGCTGAAAAAGCTGCACCAGATTCTATCTTGTTTTTAGACTCAATGCAGAGTAATAGTTTTGATTTAGAGATTGCAGTCTTATACATGTTACCTAGGAGTGAGTCCCATTGAAATGATTAGGGCTTAGTAGGACCTTTGGAGTTCTTTAAACACAGGCTAAATGGGCATTTTTCAAGAGTACTTTAGTTGTGGTGCCTTCAAACCTTAAGATTCTGTGGTTTTATATATATATATATACACACACACACACACACACACCACAGAATCTTAAGGTTTGAAGGCACCACAACTAAAGTACTAGGGTGGTGTAGTGTTTTAAGCATTGGGCTACAACTGTGCGGACCAGGGTTTGACTCCCTGTTTGGCCATGGAAGCCCACTGGGTGACCTTGGGCAAGTCATACTCTCTCAGCCTTGGAGGAAGGCAAAGGCAAGCGCCCTCTGAACAAATCTTGCCCAGAAAATCCTGTGATAAGGTTTGCTTTAGGGTTGCCATAAGGCAGAAACTACCTGAAGGCACACAACAACAATATAGGGATTGCACTGATAAAAGACTGAAATAACCCAGAGCCAGGGTATCTGGAGGACAATGCATGAGCCCTTCTTTTTCCTCCAGTCATAAGCAAGAGGCTCTCCTCTAGGTGCTAATGTGTTTTGAAGTAAGTCAGGCTGATTAAAGAGAAAGTTTTTGTTATGGGTAGCAAGGGCATTTTCCACAGGGATGCCTGCATAAGACTACAATTTCTATAATTTATAATGCAGTCCTATATTTGTCTACTCAGAAACAAACCCCACAAACTGAAAGGATAAGTGTTTATAGGATTGCAACCTCATCCTATAAGTAAAGACTGCGTAATTCTCCTACTGCTTTTGGTATAATTTTAGTAAAGTTTCCTATTCAATCTCAATAGGTTGAATTCAAGTGTCATGCTTAGAGTAGAGTCACTGACACCTGTGTGACAAGTAAATCATCATGACAAATTAAAGTATTGTTGATTTCAGTAGATCAGCTCTAAGCATGATGGATTTAAGACAGTGTTATGAAAAGAAGTTGATGGAACAATTAGATGAAAAGATGTGAATAGAAGCCAGAGTGAATGGGGCCTTTTCCCTCTTTGATTTGGGGCACAAGTGTCCATATGATAGTAGCAAAAGATTAAGGTCCACCCCACAATCTTTTTATCCATGTTAGATCACCTGTCACTTGCTTCTGTGTAAAAAGAAGGGAACAGTTGTAGCTGCATTCTACGTATTAAAAGTAATGTTTATTGGGATCGCAGTTCCCTAGAACCCTGTGAGACTTTATTCTAAGTAAGCATATGTAGGTTGTTCATGGCAGATGTTAGTAATAGATGAAGTGTAAAGATAGCAACATTTTTAGCTTGTGGCTTAAAAAGTCAACAAAATTGGTAGCAAATAGGGAGTATGGAATCTATTATTTTTTTAAAAAAAACAACAACTACAGTATACAGTGCTAGTAATTTTAAAAGAAAGCTCTACTCTTTCTATACTTCTGTACTAAATTTCAATATTAAATAATACAGTTGGCCCTTCTTATACACAGATTTTTATACACGGATTCAAGCATACATGGTTTGAAAATGTTCAAAAAAGTATACATTTCAAATATCAAACCTTGATTTTCCATTTTTTATAAGGGACACCATTTTGCTATGTCATTATATTTAATGAGACTTGAGCATACACGGATTTTGTTATACACGAGGGATCTTGGAACCAAACTCCAGCGTATAACAAGGGTCCACTGTACTACATTGTTTTGTATTCTTTTGTATAATGTAAGGTGATCCTCACATGGCACTAAAGGAGGCCCATACTCAGGTCCAAAACACTCTGCAGAAATAATCCAGTTTAAAACTGATTTAACTGCCCTGGCTCAATGCTAGGGAATTCTGGGAACTGTGGTTTTGTGAAACATTTAGCCTTCTCTGTCAGAGAGTTGTGGTGCCACAATAAACTACAATTTCCAGGATTCCCTAGCATTGACCACTGACCAGTCAAAGCAGTCTCAAACTGGATTATTTCTGCAATGTGGTTTGGACCACTGTTCTTAGAATGGTTTATGCAAAACACCACTGTGTAAAGTCACTTATTTCCTATAATTTGTTGCGTTTCTAACATCCGACTTGCATATATATCTGTATTCTGTCCTAAAAGCTATACCATCGGTCTTGGAGGAGCCTCTGGTATGGAGTGAAAATCCAGTCTTTAGCATTCTCCTCTAGCCTCCTTTGTTACTTCTGCCCATTTTGTTTTTCTAAATTGGATAGATTCCACCCCCACCCCTTTTCATTTCTGCCTAACTGCGTTCTTGACATAATGACGTCTTCATGTATTCTTTCCTTTTCTTGGAGACTGAGGTTTTCTGTTGGTCTGTCATCCATTCTTGTATTCCCAGTGTCTCTGTCCTGTAGTACCATTTCCATGTGGGCATTTCTGCTATTAAACAATACTAAAATCATGGTTTTTCTTTTCTCTCTTCAATATGAATTAGGCTGTACATTTGATTCAATGCTGGCTCAATCATTTCATTGCATACCACAGATTACACAGCTTCTTTAATTATAATCATTTAGCAAAAATTTACGTATGGAACTGGTATTTCCTTCTGAAGCGGCCGTGTTAAATTTGTTTAGTCTGCTCTTTAATGTGAGGAGCAAAATTAGTACTGTACTGGGGTTTAAATATCTTTTCTGTATTTTTTTTTCTTTAGAATATATTTTTTCAGAATAAAAAGGAGGAAATGTTTTCACCGAAAGGTAAAGTTCAGACTGTGTTGGGCCTTATAGAGCCTAGCCAGCTTGGTTCAACTTTGACTCATGAACACTTGACAATGAACTTCAGTTGCTGTTACAGCCCTCCTCCTTCAGGGCAGGAAGCACTGTCTGAAAAACCCATTGAGATGAAGAACTTGTTTTGGCTTAAGCAGAATCCCTACAGCCATAAAGAGAACCTCCTCCTGTGTCAAGAGATAGATGCTGTGAGGGAGGAACTGTTGCATTACAAGGCAGCAGGTGGTGGGGCCATAGTGGAAAATACGACCACTGGGATCATGCGAGATATGAAGACCTTGAAGCAGCTTGCAGAGGAAACTGGAATCCATATTATTGCTGGAGCGGGTTTTTATGTGGATGCCACCCATTCTCCTGAGACACGAGCTATGTCTGTGGAGCAGGTAACGTACAAGAATGTACTGAAATCGGAGCACTCCCTCTCTTAACTTCTGAGTAATCAAAATACCATACTTGGATTTAAATGTTATTAAAATCCTCAACACTGAGTGTGTGTGTGTTTAATAGTAGGATAGATTAGAATAATATTTATTGCTTTAGACCTTGGATCATAGCAGATTAAAATCAATAACAAAGTGTATATTAAAAAATACATTAAATAGTGTTCAGAGTTAATTGAATAATTAAAAGTAGTAAAATTAGGAATATACATGTACTGCTTATAAAACCTAATACTACTAATGGAGGAGAAATAACATGTATGTGTCAGTATACGTTTCTAATCTTTTTGGAATTTTTTGGAAATAGAATCCACATACATTTTTCTTCATTTGGCAGAATAGTAGGAGAATAGGTGCAACTTTACCAGTGGAATTATTCTACTGTGGGCAAAAAGGCTTTCCAGGATGTTTGCATGAGAAAGCATGCAACGTGTTGTTCTGTTAGCACAAGGCCCTGCCTGATTGTTTTCACAAAGAAAGCTACGGAACTATATTACACAAGGAATTGGACAAGACACATGTGCTGTGCAAATTCTTCTTTCGATTGATTCTACGACAACAGTTTGTGGAACAGCACTGCCACAATAATTTCTCTTCAGGCCATTCTTTTTTCTACCCAAAATTAAATGTAGAACTGTATTTCAGGTATAAAACAGATTAATGATCATGTCTTTGCAGGAAAAATATTGGCTATTTTAGTTCTGAGAAGTGTATTAAGATTGATCTGTGTGTGGTTTACATGCCTTTTCACATGCAGAGGTTTCGTCTATAGGAAATGCTTTACACAAATACAAAATGCTTTCCAGTCAGTCTTTAACTTCAGAAGATCCTGGAACTTTGCTACATAGCACTCTGACGTATATGAAGATTATATATTTTATTGTTAAGAAAAGAAGATTGTTTCCATACCCCACCCCTACATGACTCTATAATGTACTTAGTTCATTCTGTTAATCCTTGAAACAGCATTATTAGCATTCCGGTGTCTGTGGATCACAATAGTGATACATTTAATTATGGTCCAAAACAGACTGCAGAAATAATCTACTTTGAGACCGCATTAACTGCTTAAGTGCTAGGGAATTCTGGGATTTGTAGTTTATGGTGGCACCAGAGCTTTCTGACAGAGAAGGCTAAATGTCTCATAAAACTACAGTTCCCAAAATTCCCTAATATTGAGCCAGGGCATTTAAAGCCGTCTCAAAATGTATTATTTCTGCCGTCTGTTTTGGACCTATGTCCAAAATTTGATAGTAAGTAGAATATCAAAATGCATAAAGAACTTTTTTATTCATTAATTTCAGAAAGCTAATGTTTCTTTACTTAAAAAATTTGAGATTTTTCATGGAACATTGCGACTGTTGGAGCAAAATATCCCACATTTAACCATGTCTATCAAGACAACACATTGAAAATTCCATTAAAGAACATAAGCTAAATCATTGGGGGGGGGGGGGTGCTTTGAGAACAGAAGTTATTGTCCTAAACTTAAAAAGAAAATGGAGAAGCATTGTTGCTTGGATATGGATAGATTATTCTGAAATTGCCAACCTACCAAAGAATTTGCATTAACACTTTTCATTCAGAGTTACTATGAGGTACTGGCAGACACTATTTTTTTCTTCAAATAAAGACCATATTTTTTTGTATTCCAGCTACAACAAATCAATGTTAGTTCAGTTTCTTCAAGCAGACTCCAACGTCTTACTTACTTACTTTGGCCTATAAATTGAGCAAGCACTCATTGGGGGTTTTGTGTGTATGGTGCTGCTTACTTTTATCATTGCTTTATTGTACTTTGTGGTTTTTCAATTTTCCACTGTGCCTTGGGAGGTTTTAACCTGAAAAATGGTTTATAAATCTTTTGAATAAGTAACTCATTTGATGAAGAGAAAGTGTATATGTGGAGATATTTAATGACTATGAAGAAACAAGCACAGGTATATAGAGCCCCTGTTGCTGAAATACAGGTCTGCTGGCTGAAAGTGATGCTGTTCAGTGCTATGAAAAGAAGGTTGGGGAAAAATAGATTCAAAGGCTTATGTAAAATCTAGCCATGAAAAACCAGTTAGTTAGAACTTCAAATTTAGATCAGTAAGAATGACTAGGAGATCTTACTTGTCTTCAGGAAATTTAAAGCATCTTGTGCCTACTGTGACCACTTGCTAGAATTAATATATCTGTGGATTATCTAGAATCAATATTTTGCATTTAGCAATATGCACCCTACTATCCTGAATAAATCTGAACTCAGATTTTGAAAGATAGGCAAAAACAGGCTTGAATATCTTTCCCCTTGGATGGGAAACTTAGGGAATGACAGGGTTCTTCAAATAGGGGCTATCCTTAATGAAAGCCTGAAGATCCCTGCCAGTCTAGCCACTGAACTAGATGGATCAGTGGTCTGACTCACGTGGCAAACTCCTATACTCCTAAATTAATCTTTTAGCCAATTTTAGGGAGAAAAATTGCATCTGGATAGTTCAGGTATTTACTTGATTTGGGCACATAGAAAACATGATGACTTATTCATCTTAATTTCAAAAAACACGACAAAATGAAAATTGCTTTCACTCAAAGAGAATGGACTGTATTAGTGGTATTTTTGTTTCAGATTGTCCAAAAGGTATATTGCATTTTAACATGCTGTCATACTTCATCCTATATGTTTCCCAAAACTGTCACACTACCACATTCCCTTGATACATAACATACTTTACAAATAGTCCATATATGTGGAGTAGTGTGGAGTTTGACACTTTTGTTTCCTAGTGCTTGTTAAGACTGCTGGGAGGAAGCAACAGCAAGATTTCATCCCCCCGCCCTTCTCCAAATTAGGGCTCAACTATGAGGGAAGAAATACCAAAGTATTGAGAGTTTCCAGTTCTTTTTGTTTTCATTTTACCTGCATATTTCCAGGTCCAAATCCAAACTCTTTCTTGAAATATTTTGGGTTTCTCTCACTCCTTCCTTTTCTTCTTCCTCTTTCTCCTCCCACTGATCACATGTCATATTGTAACATTTCAGAAATTTTCACCAAGTTCACATCGTGTGGCTCTCTAAAATAACCTTAGTTTGAACAGGAACAGAACCTGAGTGTTTTTTCTTGTCTTTCCTGTATTGATATACTTAAGCTTTGATACTATGCATTGCAAAAACATCTTTAATCAAAATAACATTCCTTTTTTCATAGCTGACAGAAGTTATTATTAATGAAGTTATCAATGGAGCAGATGGAACCAACATCAAGTGTGGTGTAATTGGAGAAATTGGCTGCTCTTGGCCTCTGACAGAGAGTGAAAACAAAGTTGTTCAGGCAACAGCGCATGCCCAGTCCCAGCTTGGCTGCCCTGTCATCATCCATCCTGGCAGGCATAGTGACTCACCTTTCCAGATCATTCGGGTTTTTCAGGAAGCTGGGGGTGATGTCTCAAAAACTGTCATGTCTCATATGGATAGGTAAGTGAGCTTAAGGTATATATTTTTTTAGCAATGTTATTGCTACAGCTGGAAGTTCTGTTGTGTTTCCATCCTGCTAGATCAAATTGACATAGCCTCTCAAAACTTTCAGGCTGGCATCCTTGTACAGAGCCGTTTATTTCTGCTAAGGTATAAAATACAGATATGTCAACCTAAATTGTTTTCAGTGACTCCTTGTTCTGGATCCCTGTTTGGGCACCTAAATAAAATCATGTTTTCCCCATTCATTTGGGAAAATCTAGTCTAATTTATTTCATAACTCTAGGAGAGGATTATTTCTTTGAGATATCAGGCCATACATTAGTGCTTAACTTTATAAAACTGCACAAATTGTAAACATCTATGTCATTCCAGGCGTATTGAGTGTGGCTATCAGGTTTTTACAGTCAGCCCTCCATATCCATGGATATTTTATCCACTGATTCAAGCATCCACAGTTTGAAATTATTCTAAAAATATAAAAATTCCACAAAGCAACCCTTGATTTTGTCATTTTATATAAGGAACGCCAACTTACTATGCCATTGTATAGAACAGGACTTGAATACCCACAAATTTTGGTATCGGGGGTGTGTGTGTCCTGGAACCAAACCCCAGTGGATACCAAGGGCCCGCTGTTTATCTCTTAGGTTACTTTTCCAAACTTCTCTATGCCTTTATCACATATCCCTTTATACCAGCTGTATATGTGCATACAGAAACACAAATACTGGAATATTGCTTCACTCTGGCTTCTATTCTCTTTTCTCCCTGTTCCATAGAGGTCTCATCACATGCTCTGCAACATTGATTGGGCATAGGATCTCTCATTGCCAATAAGATTTTAATTGTTTTCACATGTACCCATCCTTGCTAATGCACCACATCTTCCTAAGGGACCTTTACTATGGTAATTTGAGAAATAGCAAGTACTGTAGTTACCTATACAGTGCTCCCTCGGGTTACGAAATTAATTCGTTCCGCGGCTAATTTCGTAACCCGAAAAACCTTCGTAACCCGAATTGCCATAGGCGCTAATGGGAAAAAAAGCCGCGGCTCCATTTAAAACAGCGCCGGCGTTTTTTCGTAACCCGAAAAAACGTTCGTAACCCGAAACAATAAATCCCTATGGGATTTATTCGTATCCCGAAAAATTCGTAAGCTGGGTAATTCGTATCCCGAGGTACCACTGTAAGTGCTTTTGCTGCACATAGATATCTTTGTCTCTTTTCTTCATGCCTGTCTAAATATTAGACTTAATGAATTAACATACATTTCTGTGGCAAAGATAAGACTGTATGAGTTGCTAGATGAGCGGGGAGTTTTTTACTTGATTGCTGAAATATGTCCCAATGTATTGGTTATGACTAACAGGCCAATCCTGTAGACATTCATTTGGTAGTGACTTTTAGCTTGTTTCGTAGGACTTGCTCTCAAGGAAATATAGGCAGGACTGTGGCATAGGCCAATCTGTATGTATGTATACAGGCTGAAGTAGTTCCTGTGTTCCTTTATAAGAGTGTAGGTCAGAGGGAGACCATGTGTTTCACATGTAAAATGTTCCAGGTTCAATCCCTGCCATCTCCAGCTAAGGCTAGGAAGACCCAGAAAGGTTATTTTTTGAGACTATAACTCCACTAATCCGTACCCTGTTTTTTTCCAGTAATTTGGCCAAGTTCTAGAAAGGCCCTTGTGTTAGTTTCTGGAAAGCTGCTGCCAGTTTGTGTAGACCATACTGGGCCTAATGGATCAGCCTTTGGCTTAAGACTGCTTGTTGGGTTCCTGATTGGTAGCTAATCCAGTCTGCCTGCAAAGACAAGTTTATCCACTTGCCATTCTAACCAGCTTCCTATTCTCCCACGTGGATCATATCTAACCTCCTGCCCAGGCCTCTTTTATCACTGCAAAAGTATGTACAGTACAGTATATCTATAATGTAAATAGCCTTGAATGGCTGAAGGAAGAGAGTTTGTTTCTTTCAAGGAAAATGTGAGATACATGTCTTCTTCCAAATTCTAGCAAAAAACTACAACAAAAATTTCAATAGAAGAAACCCTAGCAAGCTACATTACGTTAGATGAATCTTCTGTTACAACAGCAATGAGAGATTATTTATTCCCTCTGAAAACAACAACAGTGGTGCACATATAGGTGGGAGGTTACTGAATTCTGTTTCTCTTGACAGATATGATCTGTATGGCCAAGTCAAGCTTATACGACCTTGTGTGGTTGATTAGGTGACAGATGTTCAAATACTGACTAGCAGTATTGAAGCCTGGAAGCTGTTTGTGGTTAAATGACTATCATCCAATTGGTGGGGGTGCAGTATAGTCTGTGTAGAACTGCAGCAACATTAAAATGCAGAATTAGTTGGTGGATTACAATCTGTGTTATTTCATAGATAATAGGACCATATGCTGCAGGAACCCAAAACTAGTTTTTCTGCAGAGGTTTTGTCCATGGTATCTCTGCTTCAACACATGCTTACACACTTCACATGCACATACAACATGGCTCATCAAATTAATCATTCTTGATCTTTTTGATTTTCAGATGTGGATTCTAATAACCCTAATGTGATACATGTGTTATTGAAATAGCACTATACAAACACAAGAGGCAGGTATTAATATCCTCAACATTTGCAGAAGTACAAAAATAGTGCTGGTGGTGGGGAACATAAAGCAATTGAACGTTGCCACACTTACCGCCTAGCCGCTGTACCAAGTATTGCATGCTAAGAGTTAAAACTGCCTTTCTCTGCAGACCTAGAGAAAGTGCATCTGATGGAGATCATGTTTGAATGTTTTGAGTGGGCCCTTGTGAACGCACAGAAAATCAGGTTGAGAAGGAGAATAGAATAGAGCCTCTTGGAGGAGATCATGGCTGGCTGGAATTCTAAAGTGCTCCAAAGATCATGCATGTCTACATGTACAACTTACATCAGTTTATATCACAAGGCTGCCTTGCCATTCATGCCTAGTCATATGTGAAACACTGGAAGCCTAAAAGAAAAGCAAAGAAAGAAGTCCAAACCTTCTTTCACATTGCAAATGCTTCCCTGCAAATGATTTGGTTGCAAAGGATTCTCAATTGCCGAGCACAGCCAGGCCAGTGGCATTTGTTGATTTCAACAAATCCCCCTATGCATGTATGTATGTATTTGTAGAAGACAATATGGTCCTGGTGACTTGTAATTCAAAAACGCCATGACAGTACTTCCGTAGTCTTATCCAATAATGAAATGTTTTTGGTGGCTACAGGATTCATCAAACCAATAACAGAGAGCCACTCCTCTTACACAGCATTTTGAAAACCCATTTGTTAGTCTCTGATATTGTGTAAACCGTGAAGACTCTTTAAAAAGAGACCCAGGAGGGGTTATTAATTACAGTTTGCAATAATGAGACTCTTACTGCTGACAGTTGTGTTGGAACAAGGGTTTTCTCTCACTCATCCCATCTGTTCCTCTTACTTTATCCTGCTGTTAAGTCATAATATTGAATTTGTGACATCAGTCATTTCCATAGTAACAGACTGTGATGCAATCACAACAAACGTTTATTAGTGTGGTATTAAGTAGAAGGACTAAGTAATGAGACTTATTATTTTGAGTTAAAGCCTGCATTTTCATTAGTAAAATATTTCCATGTGGTGTGGAGAGAACCACAAAACTGTAATTATACAAAATTGTAATCCCCACTTACTATTTTTTTGAGGGGGGGGATGTTATTTTGCTATACACCATTATAGGGGTTTCTCTTACAAAGTCATCCTAGTGACATTCTCATGCAGCCAGACATATTTGAATACCTGATAACTTTAAGAAGCCAAATCAGTGTAAGGGCAATGTTTCCTGCCTTCCTGTTGAATGAATATATAAAAGATCCACCAGAACAGTTGCAAAAATCATTTCAGTGTTGGTATTTTGTTGGTAGTAATGATAATGAAAAGCCCTCTCTGATTTTTTATTTTAAAAAAATCCACATTAATGCAAAGTTAGGTAAACATTTTTTAAAATTCAATTTTTACTGATGCCGCTCACAGCATATCAAAAATTGATGTTTCCAGTGAGAGTAAATTTTAAAATATTTCATTAACAAGAAGACAAAACATATTACAGCCTTATTAGAAATGTGAAGGTCTCTGGGGAGGCAGAACACAAAAATTCAGGGGAAAAATACCGTTTTTTCCTGCCCCCCCCCCCCCCCCAAGAAATATTAGAAAAATGGGTTATGGATATTTTCTTTAAAACTATTTAAGACAAAATTATTTCTATAAATTACGTAGCAGGAACACTTTTATGTAGCATTCAGTCATTATATAGTATCAGATTATTACAGTTTCCGGTTTTGTTTTCCTTTTTTCAACTGGTTTTTTTGGAATAAATGCTTTATGTCTGCTTAACTCTGGAGAATTACAGGAGACAAAAATAATTTTCTTTTAATGTGTTGATTTTTCTTTCTTCTCTAAACATACTGGCAAAACCAAAGGGGTTCTGTGTAGCTTAGGATGTTGTAGCTCTATTTGTTACAAATAGAATAAAAAATAAAATAAAATAAAAAATAAATTCTGTGACTTAAGTACTCTCTGAATAATCTTTACATTCAGTGTAACAAAAGTAATAACTTTTTAACAAGCAGATTTATACATAATACATTTTATGTTCCTAATGTAGCAAAGTTACTTTTTTATCTGCAATGGGAGGTAATATTACTCTCCCCCCCCCTCATGTTTTTCTAATATTTCTATTTTGGGGGGGAACTCTTTTCCCCATTTTTTTTCAAAATTTCTGGATGTTTTACATTTCTGTACTTTATAAATAAATGCATGCTCTTTTATTTGAAATGATCTTCCTTGAATAGAGTAGCAACTTTTGATTACTTTGTCTAGATGTAGCAAAAGAACTCTAAATATAATATAGGGCAGCTAAATATTGGGAAGATCAGATTTCAGTGATCTTTATACGGAGCTTTTTCATTTAGTTAAAAGAAATAAGCTCTTCACGACTAATCCATATGTTGTTCATTAATTAATCAAGATCTTTTCACAAATAATAAATTTAAGTGATTTTAAAATGCAATCACTTTTAATCTCCCTCCCCGAAATATAGGTTGCACAGATCCTATTCTAATTAAATGTGAATGGTTCCAGCCCACTCACTTTAAAGCTATTTTATCTTCTTCCTTATTGCAAAAACAAAATGACTGGCAATAGGAATGTCTTTCTGAAGTGTGCATATGTCTTTTCTTCTTTATTGTCTGAATCTTGACTGTTGCTGGTAATGCAGATCATCTGGAGTTTCACTGGTCCACACACGTTAGAAATGCCACCGTGTTAAAAAAAATGAAATGAGGTAGATCAAGAACCTAACCTGAAACTAAACTCAGGACCTTATCACACTGGATGAATCCTGCTTAGAAACGGGATTTAAAAGTAGAAAACCCATGCAAATGTGGGAGGTTCTTAAGATGACGTTCCTCTTAAACAGAAATAACGTGAAAATAAAGGAAACGGAAAGTGGACAAAAAGGTGTCATTTTGTCCACTTTCCGTTAGCTTTATTTTCACATTATTTCTGTTTGGCAGAAACACATCTGAAAATCATCCCACATTTGTGGGTTTTTTTTCTGGTTCTAAAATCCCGCTTCTGAGCGGGATTCGTCTAGTGTGATAAGGCTCTCAGATTCTTTGGAAACAGATTTGCAAGTGTTTTGGCTGTATCATTGCCTGAGTGAAAATACATTAAAAATATTCCTTGCTTTCATAAAATATAGTGGATTAATTGCAAATACAATATTTCCTATTTTTATTATGTGTGGTGTTTAAAAGTTTCCTGTTCATTGGCTGTCATGCAAAGTTGCTGAAGACTTAAAATGATACAGGAAGGAAATCAATTGTGATGACAGTTTATCAAGTTAATTTATTGATTAACTTATTGCCAAAAATAGCAGTATTTGTAAACATGACTATTTCAGAATCCCTGACATTGCTTTAATGTCATTTTTATAGAATTAATAAGTTTGGGAGACTACCAATGAATACCAGGTGCTGTGGGCTGTAGGCTATATTCCAGAGGAAGGAACTGGCAAAACTACTTCAGTAGGATGTCTTGCCATTCCATTATGTGAATGTCATTTCACATTCCTTGCCTAAGAAAACTCTATAAAATTCATAGGTCGTCATAAGCCAAGAGGCAACTTAAAGACAGACACACAAATACACGAGCCAGTATTTAATAAATTTGAAGACTGTCAGCAAAGGAGACCAAAGGGGTGACCAACTGAGATAAAATGGTATTAAGTGCATTTAAAGCATGTATTGTGTCTTGTACAGGACTATATTTGATGAAAAGAAGCTGTTGGAATTTGCTCGTCTTGGATGCTACTTAGAGTACGACCTTTTTGGAACAGAATTCATTTTGTACCAGATGGAGCCTGATATTGATATGCCAAGTGATAATGAAAGAATTTTAAGGTATGTGACATGTAGCTGTAATACTTACGATACAGAAAAAAAATGCTTGAGGTAAGCACAGGCCTAGTTTGGCAGTCATTTGCATCATCATAGCACTTTAATGTGCAGGCTTTCTGTGGATTGTACTGTACTTTAGCCACGAAGATATAGGACACATGTATCATTCCCAGGCCAAGATCTTGTGCAAGAGTAAGCAGAGAGTAAACCTCTACCAGTGTACCTTCTGGCTGCACAATTGCAGTTTAACAGTGCTGTAGCAGACCCCCATGGCCATTCAGTAGCTAAGGGAATTTTAGGACTTCCAGACACTGTTGAGCTGCAGTTGCCATCTCTTTACCAGAGCTTGTAGAATACACAAGTGATCCAGGAGGACAACAGCTGTTCCTTTTCCCTGTTTTGCAATTTGCCGCCGTATGGTGTTCAAAAGACCACTATCCCCAATACTGATAGGCTATGGGTGTTCACCTGGCAGCATCAAACCACAATTGTATGCCACAGCAGTTGGGGGTGGATTACAGAATTAAGTACTGAATGCCTCCTTCTGCGGTGACCAAAAAAGTACACACTTCTGTAACAGGGTGTGACACCAATTTTATCTCACCAGCAGGGGGTTAGTCCTAGTTTCTAACTCAGAGATGTTCAAGAATTTTGTTCAGTCTACATTTGGAAGCCAGTGTGGCCCTGGAGACCAGGGTTTGATTCCCAGTGCAGCCATGAAACCCACTGGATGACCTTGGGCAAGTCAATCTCTCTCAGCTTCAGAGGATGACCATGGCAAACCCCCTCTGAAGAAACTTGCCAAGAAAACTCCATGATAGGGTCACCTTAGAGTTGTTATAAGTTGGAATCAGCTTGAAGGCATACAGCAACAATAGCAACAACAAGCATTTGAAAGAAAACTGATTACATTAGCTTCTCCCAAACTAATGGGGAGTTTATTTATTTAGTGCCATCAGTAAACATGGCACTTTACATGCGTGACTTAAAATTGCTGATTGACAGTTGCTTGCCCTCTGGTTTATATTCTGAAAAGGCAGGAAACACACACAAAAATAGAGATGGCAGTGTGAGATGGAGATTAAGTTCAACAGAGGCTGTCTGCTGTTCTCTCCCTCCAAGGCCAGAGCAGTAGCTGTTGGAATGAAGGGAGGGCTTCTCACCAGCTGCTGGGTCAAGGCATGATGGAGCTCTTCTTGGCTGATTCCACAGTTCCAATATCTTGTGATGCTTTTTAGGGCTTTTGAAGGAGGCAATGTGTATACAAATGTATGCTGTACCATAAAGGTCTTATATTTTAAAAGCATATTTTTACTCCAAAATGTATGCAAATGTTCATGCTGATTTATTTGAGGGACTGGGGAGATAGCACCTGGAGATAAATGTAGGAGTAGGATAAAGCAAACTTTTGAATGGACCCATGTGAAACTGAGATGGACTGAAAATAGTTTGTGCTATGGTATCAGAATTCTTCCTGCTCTTTCCCAGTTGTCTTAATCATGGACAAAACCAGATGGCATGGAAGCACAACCCGCTTGTTTCCACATAGGTCATAACAATGTCCCACATAATGTTTGGAGCATTTAAAGAGCTGCTGTGGGAGGAAGGAGAGTACAGAAATCAGGTCCCATTCAAGAGTAAAACAACTGAGGTGAAACCAATTGGAGCAGAAAGGGCCAGCTCTCTTTCAGGTCATTGTTAGTTCTTCTTTTATACCTTGTTTTGTAGAAAACTGTCAAAACCCACATTGTAGCATAGAGGCTGTGACTCTGTACCTTGTAGTTTGACTTGATGGGTAAGAGCTGGTATTGATCCTGTTCTGCTGTTACCGTAGCTTTCTTCAAAGCATGCACATGATACAAAAGTTACTTAGCATTAATTTTAGTTAGAACTAACACAAAGAGAACCTTGTTTAAGGCTGCTGGGAAAAGCACAAGAGAGTTGTTATGCATAGGGAGGAAATGTGTTAAGCCATCCAGACGGCTCCTAATTCTACTAACTATTATTACATATGCATTGGACTTAAAACTGTACTTTTCCCTTATCCTACTAATACCTAATTCACAAAATTATAACATGTAAAGTAAAATGAGAATTGGCAAGAATATATATTTCAAAGGCATTTCCAAAAGAAAGAAAGAAGTGTTAGCTCCTAAGTTATTGACATAGAATGCCTATTACGTGACAGTCTGTAATAAGCTCACTTTTATGTGGGTGAGGATGCTTTCAAATCAGGGAGCTTGATCATATGACTGTTTATCCCAGTATGAAAATAATAAGTTTTAAAAGAGGTATAGGTAAAGGCATGAACTGCATCAACCTTTTCTTGTCAGCGTGCTCACAGTGACTTGAATTAACACTTCATGAAACCATTCCCAGAAATTCTGCTGCTTGGCATACACTGGAATCAATTTTGTGATGAATAGAAGTATACCTTAGATATATGTGATTGGAAGTTAGGCAGGTAAAAAGACTGTTATCAGTAATGTCTCTGCTATTGATTGTGGCCATAGTTTTGTTCATTTCACAATACAGTGTTCTTTTTTTCCTAGCCACAACAATTTCTTCATAATTCCTTCCTCAAACTGACATTGTACAAAAGTGGCAGTAGGTTTTTACAGGGATACAAGATTGCCTTTTCCTAGAACAGTGTGTGTATTTATGCTAGGAATGCCATTAAGCTATTTTTGTGTGTGTGTGAATTCAGTTTATTGTTGCTGAGCATACCAGGGCAACTGGCAAACTACTGTTAATTTATAGTCAGCTCATGTCTGACTTATATTCATCATACTCATACAAATCAAACTGACCTCTATGTCTGTTTCTATAAACATTGGAGGGGGAAGGTATGTTTTACGGTTAAATCATGTTTAGCTCTACTACCTCTGAGTGAAAGATTGTAAATATCTGAATTTGCATTTGCATCCTTAAATGTATCCCTTGAGAAAGGATAGTTATACGCAAAGATAATTTTTCACCAGTTAATTTCGACAGAATGAATTTGAGGGTTTAATTTTGTTCTGGTACAATTTGACAAAAATTGGATGTGCGGGATTTTTCCCCCTTCTTAAAAGCATGTTATTGAAACTAGCAGGTATCTCTATTTTAATATGTTCATCCAAGTACATTTAATGGTGGGTCAGACTAGTACCCTACTATTAATATTTTGAATGCTTATTAATGAGAATGTGGTATTATATGAAGTCTCATTGATAATATTATACAGCTGTTCTCGTTCAGTTTTGCACCATTCTTTTTGAACCACCCTGTATAATGTGGACAATTCTCTCATTGTTCTGAATATATTCTGCCTTGATGACTGTGTTCATTCTGATAAGAAAGTTGGCTGTCCCAAAGTCATCCTTTAAATCTGTGTTTGAACAGGAATGGATAACTACAGAATTCTATCCACTGTGTTGTGGTGGCCTTTCTTGACCTAAATTGAGTGTACTAGTTAGCAGCTACCCTATACCATAAAGGCATCAGGTCCTGTCTGATCTTGGAAGCTAAGCAGGGTCAGCCCTAGTTAATATTTGCATTGGAAACATCAATTAATAACAGGTGATGTAGGGTATATTTCAGAAGAAGAAAATGGCATTCCTTGCCTAAGGAAACCCTATCAAATTCATGGGGTCACCATAAATCAACAAGCAACTTGAAGACATGCACACACACATACACAGTCAGCAGCTAGTGGGCACCTGCTATAATGACAGAACATTTCCTTCCTCCTCCACATTGGAGCTCTCTCCCACTCAAAATCTGTTCCTAAGGTTTTGTCCAGCCCTCTGGAACAAATTTTGAGAGTGTAGAAGGGAGGAGGAATTGCCCCATTTGGATCCCACTTTCAGTATTTTAAAATTAATTTAAATTATTTTTATACTGCTTTTAATTTTTTAAAAGAAAAAACCTTTCTCAAGATGATTAGTTAACAAAAGGACATGCAGGAAATCAGAAATTCTTTTGCTAGTAGGCCTCATTGATGAAGATAATAAAAGGACACACACAGAGAGAATTGCATTTGAAAGCATACTTATATGAATATGCCTGTGGCGGGCTATGTATTGTGTCAGGCAGTATCCTTTCAACACATCTGTATTTATTCAGTGACTTGTGTGGGGCTCCTAAGTCACAGTGATACAGGATTCATGCACAGAAATGTGCATAGAGCTTTATTTATTTATTTATTTATTTATTTATTTGGTTTCGCCAAACCCCAAGCATTATTTACAGGTGTGAAGTTGAAAGCTTTTATGGCCGGCATCCATATTTTTGGTGGGTTTTTTGGGCTATGTGGCCATGTTCTAGAAGAGTTTATTTACAGGCATTGCCATATATTTATTATGGGGCTTGGAAATGTGTGACCATCCAGATGTTAGATTACAGCTCCCATCATCACCTACCATTGCCTATGCTAGTAAGGAGTGATGAAGGGTCACAATCCAACATGATTGGGAGAGCCATATACTGTTCGTCTCTGTTTTAGGAGGCGAAGGACATGGATCATTTTCATGTGTTCATTTTATGACCCTTTTCTTACACCTTATACTACCCCTCTTTCCTATTCCATTCTCGGCTCTCACTATATATAGTTCCTCTTTTGTCTGTTTGTTTCCCAGACAAACTGAATTTTCACTTGCTTTACAGAACCTGTTATTTGCAAGCATTTTATAATGGACAGTTTCTCCATGAACACGTTCAGTGCTTATAAATATTCCATTGTATCACAACAATTCAACTAACATTTGGGCATGCAGTAACCAAGGCATTTTTGGTTTCCCCCCTATATAGGCCTAATCTCCATCTCTTTTAAACACACAAAATACAGGGCATTTCTTTAAAACAGAATTTTAAGACTGTATCCAAGAACTATTTGCACATTAATACTAACTCAATATCAAACGTGCACTGACAAGTGTGTATTGTTTGTGTTTTGTAGGATACGGAAGCTGATTGATGAAGGCTATGAAGACAAACTTTTAATTGCTCATGACATACACACAAAGAATAGATTAAAGAAATATGGGGGTCATGGCTATTCTCATATACTTGAAAACATAGTCCCCAAAATGCTTGTTAGAGGCATATCTCAAAATCAAATTGATAAGCTATTGGTAGCCAATCCTAAGCAGTGGCTGACTTTTAAATAGGAAAATGTAAATATTATTGTAATCAGATTTGCTTCAATGAAATTGGAATTTGAAATCTAAATATATTGAGGCGGGAAGGGCTTAAAATATTAAGAAGACTCCTACAACTCTGGTAATTAATTGATTCTTACTAAATGCTATAGTATACCTATTGTTTCCAACTAATCCAGTTGCATACCTTTTGATCCTTGCAGGGGTAAATGGACTAAAACACAGTTGTACAATCTTAAAGGGTCGTTTTTTAATATTGTAATAGTTTAATTCCATTTTAATTGTCAGTTTTGTAAGTTTTTAATTGTACTGTGTTTTTAAACTGTAAGCAGCTTTGAGTCCCAATTTAGGTGGGAAAGCAGGATACTATTATTATTATTATTATTATTATTATTATTATTATTATTAACCTTTATTTATAAAGCGCTGTAAATTTACACAGCGCTGTACATACAATCTTTTTAATTGGACGGATCCCTGCCCTCAGGCTTACAATCTAAAATAATAATAATAATAATAACAACAACAACAACAACAACAACAACCAATATATTTCCTTGGCAAGTGAGGTTGATTCTATCAAATACCCATTAGCCTTGAAGATGGCCTTGCATCATGCCATGCAAGAACCAAGATCTGTGTAAGAATTATGATGGTGCTGTTCCAGTCGAAGGTTGGCCAAAGCACCATGTTTGGAACCCTAATCCTAGCTGGAGTTCATTGAGTTCCATGTATTACAGTTAAAGCTTCTACACATGTACAGGAACTTTAGTTTTCAGTGGAACATTTGCAGTGTGTCAGGTGTTTTTCTGGAATTCCTCTGATAATCATGTGGAGCTGTGGCAGAAAGGGAGAGATCCCAGTGTGCACATATCAGCTTGTCTTTGCCATTCATAGGCTGCTGAGTGAACACAGATGGATCATAAGGTTGTAACAGCATATTGCTGAAGTGGCATTTCTCAAATAGTGATCTGAATGCTGGAGACACATAAAATGTTGGTCTTTTTAAGTTGCTGCTTTAGGAATCTTCTAGCACAGCATCATGTGTGTTTACCCAGATGTTCAAAAGTTCCAAATAAATATGCATAGTATTGCAACTTAAGGTTTTCTAACAGTGCAGCCATATCCATACTTACTCATGTAAGTATGGATATGGGGCTAAGTGCTAAGTCCCAAGTCGGTATGCATAGCAATTTAGTCTGAAATTTCCTCTCTCTGAAAAAAAAATTAAATTTAATTTTAAACTAATTATCCATCTGTTCTTTATTTAATAAATAGGATTTTTAAAATTGTGTTTAAATGGCATCTGCATAAAATGAAGTACAACCATTGAGGTATAAAATTATTTCAGTGGAATTATCAAGTCAAACATATTTGTAAATACCACTGTAAGAAACAGAATGGGAAATATCGAAATCAGTAAAATGGATGCAGTTGAAAATACTTAAATCTCAGTAAAAATGAGTGGCTGCAACGAAAGCCTCAGGTTCATCGGAGATTCCTGCACTTCTGTATTTGGTGTAGAAGAAGAGACCAGGTAGATTCATTCCCTTGGGGAGTGGGTAGTAGCCTGGGGATGAAAGCTTGTAGCCATAACATTGGATAGGAACCCATTAGGCCAGTTAATACTGAAAGTCTATGGGACCCCTTTCTGGGGCTATCAGAGACTGTTTTGGAGAGCTTCCCAACCTGCAATACCCCCCCAATGGTCCAAGGAGAATGCAGATGATACATCATCTCTCTTGGTCTTCCACAATGGTAGCTGCAAACAATACGCTGTAATCCTCGACAGCTCTAGAGGAGTCCAAAACTAAGGCCCGTTACAGACGGGCTTAAAAGTATGCGCGGAGCGTGTACTAGGGTTAAGGCAGGGCGGTGCTTCTGCACTGCCCTAACCCTAGTGCGCGCTGTGCGCGCACAAAATAGCAGCAGCCATTCCACACGACCGCTGCCATCGATACGTCACGACCGCGCTGCCTCCAAACGAGGCGGCGTGGTTGTGACGTATTGGGGTCATGGCAGGGTGCCTAGGGCGCCCTTTCCGCGACCCCGGAAGGAGCTCCGTTTCAGAGCTCCTTCCTGGTTTGGTCCGCTGGGCGCAGCCTTCAGACGGCTGCGCCCAGAGGACCAAAGGAGAAAGGGGCCAAACGGCCCCTTTCTCCTTCTCCCCGCCGCCACGGGGTGTACTTAGGGCTTGAAGCCCCAAGGACACCCCTTTCCAGGCAGGGAAAGGTGCGCCTACAGGCCGCCCCTAAGGGGCGGTCTGTAACGCGCCTAAGTGTGTTCTTCCCTAGCTTACCTCCTTTTTAGCAGGTTTAAACATGTCTACCTCTGCATCTTATATAAGTTGGTGTATCTGACAATACCATTCCCAGATACAGGCGTACTCATACGTAAGCAACATTGAGATCACTAGACTTATTCAGAAGTAATTTTTATGAGTTTGTAGCTAAGTAAAAAAAGTTATATTTTTTTGATGTGGAGATTTGCAAAAATCCCGTTCTTTTTTATAATCAAAACATGTATCCAAATTCCCATACGTTTTAATCAAATGTTTGTGTTATAAAAATTATTGTGAAGAGACAATACCAAAGGTCAAAATATGTAATAATAGTTTAATGAGCTAATGTAACAAAGCCTATGCTTTACAAATCAATTAATCAGAATTTGATTTTTTAAAAGAAACATTTGACATTTTATTATTTTTTGTGATCTGAGACAAAAGTTCTGATTTATCTAAACAAAATGTGATACCTGTTTTAAAAATGAAAGGCTAAGATCAAGTTTATGACTCTCACAACTATGCCCACCAGTAGATATCCTGTGGCAATAAAATCATCGTATTACTTCATGTTGTAGGCCACAGTTGAGAAAATTGCATATACAGTACAGGATTGTTCATGTATACTGGGAGTCATTTTCATCTTTTCAGAATAGTTATATCTCAAGCTGCAGTTGAAACTTTGCTGGCTTCCAGGAGGAAAACAGGCAAACATCCTTTGCCTACTTTTCTGACTCTTATTTTGCCTTGAAAACTTGCTATTCTTCTTTGTGGTCTCAGTGAATCACACAAATGGGTTTTACTGCGTCTGTGCAGAGCACACTGTGCAGGCACAGTTAACCAATTGTGTGAATTCACCGATGGCCACTAGAAGAACTACAGTTACAGGTAAGCAACCTGTCCTTTAGCACTGTGGAGAAAAGCTTCCCATATTTTACCATCAGTTGTGAAACTAGTTGGTCAGCTGTGTGTGATATGGAATTCTTGGCCTAAGTTCTTTGCAAGCAATCTGAAGGAGTTTCAACTTGCTACATGAGAATGGTGAAGGAGAAGTGATCTTGATGGAATGAAGCTTTTCACCATAAAACAGCTTGGCCACCATTGTAGTAAATGAAGTTAGGTGTGTGTTTGTCCAAAGAAATTGGTTTAATGTATAGTCATGTTGAACGGATGTAAATCATTGCCTCAGGCTCTTATACTATTGTCATTTTCAAAAGAATGTAGGTGGAATAATGGAAAACAACCATCTTTTGAGGTATGTTGGCTTGCAGTGGGAGGAAATTCTACATAGATGGAATGGTGGAACATCCTTCATGGACCTGTATGTCTTTTTTAAAAAAGGGGGAGATAGTGGAATAATGACACAATTCAACAATTCATTTTAGAGAGAGGATTTTCTACCTTGGCTTAGAAATATTTTGGAATGAAAATGATTGGATTATGAAAGAATTGAAATATATTTTGGATACTTTGAACATACAGCAAACCTTTTTTTTCAAAATGACATTTCTTTATCCCCCTCTTCCCTGGAATATTCTATTAAACAATGAAATTGGGTATGTAGCCTATTATTCTTTCTATATAAATAAATGTTCTGGTAACAATCTTGTACACGCTTACCTAGAAGTAAATCCCATTGAGGAAGGATTTACTTCAGAGTAGATGTGTATGTGATTGCACTACATAGAAGCTTTGTATTCACTGCAGATGATCCCCAACATCTTGACCCTATAAATGGTAAACTTATAGGTAACCCATTTGTTTTCACTTTGACATAAATGCATTTAGAAATGCATGTGCAAAGCATACAGTATCAAAAAAAATTCTTCACAGAGGAAATGTTCATGGTACAATTTAGGATCTACAATCTGTTTTTTAAATTATATTGTATTTTTAAAAATTATGTCAGAACATGTTATTTGTAAAAACATTATCAAGGGATTTTTAAATGGAAATATAACAGAAGTATCTGCTGAGCCTCTTGATAAGAAAAATAGGCATAAAATAAACTTTTTTCCACATTTCATAATGTCTCCTTTGCATATTTTTATCCTTTAATATTATACATATATTACACAATCTTCTTCCACAATCTGGCAGTCTTTGAAGGCCTCCTTTTATGATGAGACAAATCATATCATGTTTAGCACCCTTACAGTGCAATCCTATATATACACATATGAGAAGAAAGTCCGAGTTTGGTGAGACTTATTCCCAGGTAGGTGAATATAAGATTGCAGCCTAATAATCTCTTTCTTCTTCTTCTTCTGGTAATCTTCCACACACTGACTGCAGGAAGTGAACTTTGTAATATATCAAATGTTAACATTTGTATTAAACAAAATTGAAATTTAACTTGTATGAGATTAGTTGTTTTACATTCCTCATTCCAGCCTGAACTTTAAAACATGCTTATATGAAGAACATTTTGAACATCTGATGCCAGTATTGAATTGTGTAATGAGTAATCTTACTCTGAATATTCTGATATTCAACTTTGGACTTTTGTGCTTTTGGCATATCTCATCTTTAATGTCTTTGTTGTTATGTTCCTTCAAGTTGACTCTGACTTTTTCTTGGCAAGATTTGTTGGGGAGGGGTTTTTCCATTGCCTTCCTCAGAAGTTGTGAGTGTGACCTGTCAGTATCACCCAGTGGGTTTCCATGGCTGATCAAGGATTCCAACCCTGGTCTTCTAGAGTCCTAGTCCAACACTCAAAACCAAGCTAGATCTCTTTAATGTCAAACTGGCCTATTTTACAGGATTGTTATAGAAAAAGGTAACAGAAATCTCCCCATAAACAAATCAGTCCTGCAAAAGGAAAAGGGGGGAGGGGGTTGTTGGCCACAGGTAAAATTCTAAAAGTCATTGTGTATATCTTTGTGCTTTTTGGCTACCCTGATTAACAGGGATTTTGGAACACATCTCATACGCATGTAATGGTGTATCTGCTGTGGTGCTTGTATGACATTTTCTGATGATGCAGTGGAGCAACTTAGCACATCCCAATCTAAACTGGAAGAGCATGAGTTTAAAAAAAATATGATGCTATAAAATAGCCATGTACAAACATTCTATCTCTTACATTCTAGCATGACTAAGACGCAGTCCTATGTGGGAATATGTCTTAATTAACAACTCAATAGGACTTGCTTTTGAATAGGTGTAACATATAAATGCAGGGTAAGCCTTCTTTATATGTACTATATATCAGGGCTAGTCAACCGGTGGACCCTACAGATGAGCTGAAGTCCAACAGCATCTGAAGGACCTCAAGTAGTGCACTTCTATCTAGAGGCAGGTAGCTGCTTCCTGAAATGTTAAATTGAAGAACCAGCATACATAAATATTCCAAAGCTATATGGGTAGAGATGATTGAGAGGCTTTCTGAAATTTTCATGTGAGATGAGAAAAGCAGCTAATCACCTTGCCAGTTTGATTGCACATAGTATAATTTTACATAGCACCTCAAAGGTGGATAGAGCCTTCACGACTTAGCCAAACTAATGGAACATGGATATGCTATGTAGATAATAATCAGGCGCAAATGTTGATCCATGCTATTAAGTTCTATGGGGAAAGTAAACAAGTTGCATTTGATAACCTTGGGGCATGGAGGAGCAAGCCTACACTACTCTCATTAAGAAACTGGCCAACAAAGATGGCTAACACCTACCAAACTATAAGTGTTCCTGAGTACTTATTTTTCTTTCCATATAGTGGATGTTTCTCATTCATTGGGGCAGGGGTTGCTGAGCCTGGGGACATTGACATCATGAAGGCAAAATATGCTTGTGACAGCCACTGAGAACTGTGTAGTCACCCCAAAAGAGAGGCTACAAGCAATGTCTGTGCACATTTAATTGGCAGGAATTTTGAGGGAAAATGCCAGATGCCTCTAACATTTTTAATACCAGAATGTGGTAGTTGTTGGCTTTTAAAATTAACATTGTTTTCCCAGAAATGAAATGTTTCATACTTTCCTCTTTCTTTGGCTTTTCTTTATGACAAGCATGACTACACATTCACAACACTGCATGTAGTTTAGTGTGCCTGTGACCATCTGGCTTATTCACATTGCATTTACTATGGTGGAGGCAGCAGATCGGCATGCACAAATCATTTAAACACATTGATTCCTCCACCCTATCCCACCCACCCCCCTTTTGAAATGAATGGAACAGCCCTTATAGGGCTTGGGCCTCTGTGTACAGGAGAGTTCCTATCTTGGAAGAAATTCTTGGGAGTAGAGCAATTAGCAGAGAACTGAGCTCTTTGGATACTGGGTGGGATGCAAATATTTTAATAAAACCAAAAACTAGACACAACTGTGCTGCAGTCATATTAAACACCTGATTTGCACCTATGTACAGAAAAATTAGACCTAAGGCTTGACGCAAGTTAATTTCTATTCCTAGGTAGTGAAGGAATGTAAGGGCTAGGCAAATTGGCCTTTATGAGGAAATAATCAGAATTTAGTTACATCTTTTTATTATAAAACCATTCCTCACCACACGTTATGAGTTGGCTCCACACGCATCATAGTTAGCCCATAGTTAGCTGGTAAGTCACAAGTACCAAAGCTGATGGATGGATAAAGCATCAAGATCATAGCACACCAAAGGTATCATATATGCTGAAGAAATTATTCAGTGCCTTAAAGACTTCTCTCTCTCTCTTTTTCTCTATAAAAGTTGTAATTTAAATAGAACTTCACATGGACACTAACAACAGGGAGTATTTTGCTTTGGTGATAGTAGATCACACATCTGCTTAACTTGCTCTATATTTTTAAAACACACTCTGGGTTGTACAGATGTGAGGCAGGTAGCATTTGGCCCCATTATTGAGATGTCCATGGCCAGTATCCTCTGGGATTCTTGATTCATTGATTTTTGCCATATGAATCCACCACTTAGAAGAATGTGATTTAGTTTTTGATTCTATCAGTCAGCATAAATTATAAATCCAGAAAATGTGCTGTATTTATTGTTGTTTCCACCATGTGCTTTTCCTCCATCTAATTTTATGTAGACTTCATCTCCTGGCTCCAAATGTAGAACGACACTGTTACTGGCGTAATCATAATTTTGATCTGCATCCTGCGCTATTGCACTAGCTCGCACCTAAAGAAAGCAAATTAAAAAATACTTGGGTTACAACACTGGTACTCCCTATTCCTGTAGAATGAAATTACAGGGTTAGTAGCATGTTCTAATGTCTTTTAGGAGTACATTTTTGGATTTTTAAAAAAATTTGTACCATCAATGTATCTCAACATTTGGAAACTCTTTGGATTTAAGCCGCCAACTGTTAGGTCATTTGCAAGAACAACATAAACCTACTTCCTCAATACCCCAACATATGCCTGCAACCCCACTAAACACACACTAAAAGAAACCCACCCTTTCCATTAATAACATGACACATGTATTCAACTTTTCTCACTAATAACATGACGTGTTAGTCTGTAGATTAAGTATATAGAAAGATCTTGTAGTTTCAAAGGTGCAACAAGATCTCTCTCAATAAGGACACATGTATGACTCTCACATTCATATCCCACTTTCTCTCAGGATGGTTTATGTGGGTTAGGAAGACTACTTCATTTTATTTTCATACATTGGCGACATATGGGATTCATGTGGCCTTGCAGATGTTGGACTGCAACTCCAGCAGCCCTGGCCTGCCAACGGTGAAGAATCCTAGGAGTTGCAGTCCAATGGCATCAGAGTACATGTTTCCCATTCTTCCATTAGCCCCAAAGTCTCCCAGTGAGATATAATGCTGAGCAGGGATTCAAACCCAGTACTCTGAAATCTATCACTAACCACTCAACCAAATGGCACTCTAGATTTGGTCCAAGACAACTGGAACTGTGAACCTGGTTCCATGCAACCAGGAGGACTTCACATTTAACCCCCTTGTACTGAAGTTCCTATAACTCATGAAAACTGCTTTTGAAACGAAGGGGCATTTTCAAAAGTAGCTTGTGATAAGCCATGGGAAACTGGACAAAGAACAGGTAAACAGCTCGTTGGGGTAGCAGAAGCAAACAGCATGAATCTAAGAAGGGATGTTGGCATGGAGTGTTATTTAGAACCTGGCCACAATCTTGATCTCAATCCAGATTCAGAAAAGCATATATAATATTGCACTTGACTCCTGTTAGTTCAGGATAAGAATCTGCCTGCTCCAAGTGAAAGAATATGAGATGATTATAGAAGTGTGGAAAGCAGATAAGCATATGATAAAACAATCCCCTGATGCCTTTCACTTTTGAATCAATGAACTTTATAACCTACATGAAGTGGAATTTAAATAGAGGTATGCAGCAGAATAAAGCCATGTGAACAAGGCCCAAAATAACTGCCATGCTCACTGAATTATTCATTACATTAATATTGGAAATAAATAGATATTATCACTTCTGATCTGTGTATTATTACATTTAAAATCTTGAGTTCTTAGTCATACACTGTGCTTTAGAAGTCCTAAAGTTTAAGGTTTTGCTTGTTGTTTAAAGTTTGCCACATTGAATTTAATCTAATTAGTGAACTTATCCTTTGGAGTAGACTACAAACTTGATCTCAGTCCAGCATGCAGTCGAACTAGAATTGCATACAATTCTGTTTAATACAATATGATGTTACAGATCTTTTACAGAGACAAAATATTTAACCTGTTATTGTATACAATTTATATTATTACAATGCGTCATCTGCTTTGTTGTCTATTCTTATTCTGGCACATACATAGCTGTTATAGTGGTTCCGCAAACCTGAACTAAGAAATAATGTATGACTTGGCATACATCTGTGGGATTTTTTGCCTTTCTTTTTGGAACTGGAAAAGTACAATAAGTCAAAAATGTCCATGCATGCCTCTCAAAAGTATAAATGATAGGTTTTCAAATTAAATTTTCATGTGATATGATCCCACATTAATACAGAAATGTTAACAATGGATAACACTTTTCACCATGCTAGATCTCATAGGGTATTATGAAGCTTAGAAATCACAGAAGCAGGAAAAACCTCTTCTTCTGCCTCATATAGCAAGGTTCAGAAAGGCTTAAAAGATTTGTAATTGCTTAACAAATGTTCTAATTTAAGCTGACATACTGTATAATAATACCCTTAGCAGTATTGCTTTGGAGTCACTGCTTCAAAAAACATTGCACTGTTTATTGAAATGATCCATCTTGACCACTCTTTAAGCAATAACTATCAAACAGTGTATTTCCTAAGGATTAATGAGCATCTGGGAGGAGTTGATTGCCTCAGACTATTAACAGCAGAAATATTCATCCCTAGGAACTATCTTGCTCTAAGATCATTACTGATACTACAAACAGTAAAGAAAAAGGATTATTCGAATGATTATTACAGCATGAGTTGAAGTGAATTGATGTTAGCATTTGATTAAATCCAACTGCTTAAATTATTGCTCAAATTCTATTCAAGCTATATTTAAATGGTACATACTGAATTTATATAACATTTTTGTCACTATGAATTGCCCCACCCCAGTTTCAGCCATAAAGTGCCATGAACTCTAGTGTGCTACTGGCTTTAGCATTAAACGTACTTCATATATCATTATATAAAGACAGTGGGCACACTTCACAGTAATGGACATTGTCTGCACTAAAAAGAATTGAGAGATTTATTGATTGAGCTCCTAAAAATACTTTGCAGATTGCAGTCATTTTGTGTGCGGCTATAACATTTTTGTCACTATGAATTGCCCCACCCCAGTTTCAGCCATAAAGTGCCATGAACTCTAGTGTGCTACTGGCTTTAGCATTAAACGTACTTCATATATCATTATATAAAGACAGTGGGCACACTTCACAGTAATGGACATTGTCTGCACTAAAAAGAATTGAGAGATTTATTGATTGAGCTCCTAAAAATACTTTGCAGATTGCAGTCATTTTGTGTGCGGCTA